>NW_014554796.1:1773532-1823799 GCF_001313825.1 Dinoponera quadriceps
CCCCCCTTTAATGATTATTTTCACGCTCGTTATAAGATCGTTAGAGAAAATCCGGCTCGGAGGAAATGAGCGAACGCGGGATGAAATATATCGGTGACGACAACTAATCACGTCAAATGGCATGCGATTTTTGCACTTTTGCACAATATCGTGAAATCGCGCGAGATCGCTTTGCGGGGAAGAGTCTGGAAAATCATTCGTTCGACCGGCTGTCCGAGGAGACTTTGCGCTTGCATTTTGTAACGCACCGTGGCATATCAGCGACGTGTTAATTAGCGTAGATTCGCGTCGCTCTTGCACTTTTACGCTTATCGTTATTTCACGCTTATCTCTCGGGCGATAAGAGCGCGCGTGTGCACGACGTCATCGATATTCGCGCGAGCGCACTCTGCGAATATTAATCCACATTTTCTCTCGCGTCGCGTTTCCAACGTTTCGGCGGCGCGATCTCGCGTTACAGCAGTAATTATCGCGCCGGTACCGTCGGAGCCGTGAGATCCTCTCTCTCTCTCTCTTGTTTTCCTAGCGCGATATAACAGAAATTTGCATGCGACAGCGTTCTCGGCGCGCGACCTCCCTAAACCTTGCATTCCTCCGATGACATTACTCATTTAAGCGTGTTCGCGACTGCGCGTCTCCTCCTCCGCCGCGGAATCGCTGAATTTTCAGACTCCCTTCGTCACACTCTCCTGCCCGCGGATGATGCGCATCCGGTGATGATTCTAAGCGCGAGAGTATCGCGCCGATCGGAGATCATTATCGCGGAAGTCGTAAACGATAACAATGATAAATACATGCGAGCCACGCGATACAATAATAGGTGACATAACGACGAAGCACGTCGGTTTGACGCGCTCGCAAACTGTAACAGAGCGAACGTCAACGGAAGACGGTGCACATCCGTGAGAATTACGCCTCGTGCAAACAACGGCAATGTGTTACGTGACTTGACAGAGCTCTCACAGCCTTAGCAAGCTGCCACATCGCAAGAACTATCATAGGATTATCGCATGCGCGTAGCGTATCCGAAGATAAATGGAAATAACGTTTTTTTTTTGTTACATTGAATATTGTTATATTATTTTCTTCAAAAAAAAATTTGCTTACAAATAATGTCCAAGTGTTACATATTTCGTGTTAATTTTTGATATATTATTTGTGTTAGTTCATAACATATTCACCTTTTGCGTTAAGCCCGCACAAAAATTTGGGACACGTGAAATTTGTTAAATTTGACAACATTTTTTACTGTGCAGATAGAAAGTTATACGACTTTTAGCATGACCTTTATACATGACCTACAAGATCGAAAATTGCATAAATGATTCTAATTATAATGATACTTGTTAATAAGAAAACTTAGATATATTTCACAAAAAGATTTTGTCATCACAGTCTTCAAATCTTTTTCCAACCAATAAGTATCGAAGAAAATGTCACAAGAGACGCTTACTTTCAATTTCTTTCTCTCAGTATGATACGCGTCGCACAAATTGGATACACTTTCCTCGGTGATACTTGAAAACGGCTCGTCGCGTTCGTAATCGACGAAGCTTCGTGATAACGTTCGTCGGGCGATCGATCGTTCGACCTTAAAAGGCGCGATGCACGTGAAACGGCGGTCGCGCAGATTGAGGTGCGGAACGTCGCGGAACGCGCCCGTCGAAATTTATCTAATCCAGACGAAATTTGTCTCGCTAGATTGGGCAAATTCCACACCGCGCGCGCCGGTTGATTAATCTGTCGATCGTCTCATTGATCGAACGGCGACGCGCGTCATCGGCTTGCCGGCGATTGGCTCGAGCTGCCTGCGCGTCAGTTCGACGACGGCTTGCGCGAAATTCGGGTAAAGCACGAGCGATACCGTGCCGATTGTTAATTTCCATCCGATACGATTAATGGAGCGAACAACCGATAAGCATCGCTGTGCTGCGATTCAGTTGTATCATGCCGGCGAAAAATCGGCGTCCTTCGATACGACGCGTTGTTGTTTTCAGGCTATTTCTCAGAATTATTTGCACTTTCTTCCCCTTGCCCCTCCCGCTCAAACAATCGCGGCACATAACTTCAGGACCGACGAATTTATAAGACCTGTGAAGCGTTTCTTAATTATTGAGAAATTCTTATCGAGAAACTACGTTGTAATTATATCAGTATTATTGTGTTAAAAGTGCACAGAGGAAAATATTAATTAGTTTATCTTTCTTCTTTTAAATAACGGTCGTCTTGAGCAGAGAATATTTTCTTGATAATGGTATTAAAATATACTTGTCAACTTGTACAAATATTCGAAAAGCTCATTGTCGTTTATTCAGAGGAAGTATTTGTTCTCTTTAAGAATATTATAAACTGTATTGAAGAAAAGTTAAATTCGGTTAATTAGAATAAACCGAAGTCTCAGTTTTGGTCTTTTAATTTAATATCTTTGATTGAAATATTAAACTTGTTATGATTCAGAATATATTTTGAATACATTTGATGCTTATAATTAACCCTTATCGGTCGTAAGTCACCTCTCATGTGATAACAATACTTCGTCGCTGCGGTCGTACGTCACATAGGAGGTGACAAGTTCGCATATTTACTGAAACCAGCTATAACCTTGTGAGAATCACGCATAAAAAGTTAGCGTCCGATAAGGGTTAATTTGTGATATACACACGAGAAAAGTGCTAGATTAAAGTAATAATTATTCCAATATCCTTTGGCAAATTTTTATTTAGATCAAATAAATATTTTACCAGAATCAAATGAATACTACTTGATCGAAATTAAAGTTCATTAAAGACTATTGTAATTGATCTTTCACTTGAATCTCTGTAGTACTTTTTTCTTTGTGTAGAGGACTAATTTCAATAGAGAACTTTTTCAAAAATTAGAAAGCGACTCACAGATGTTATGAAGTTGACAGTTCTGAGGGCAACAATTGTCAGTCGTATGACAGCCAAAGGACAAACGGGAGAGGCAAGAGGAAGAAAGTAGACGTTCTAGACGAAAGTAGCTTTCGAAAATCGTTTATAAAGATGTGTAATTCCGGTATATTGTTCTAGGCTGTCTCGAAATACGGGGTTTATCGGGACTTTTATTCGTTCGATATAAGACACTATCGGTATCGTTAGACACCTTTTCCCGCGGAGGAGCGTCGCGGATACGGATGATATTAGGGAAGCAAAGCATCGGAGCCGACACGATGGCGTATAACTATATCCGTGTTTATCCTGTATGTTTATTTATGACGAACTCCCTGAGATCAATATATCAATAGATAAAGGCGGTAATATACATATATGACGCACATGGCGGATATGTTTAGTTACAAGTGTTATTTGTGTGGATGAAGCGTCTTTTAATAGCGTCGAATCCCACGTCACGGATGCAAATAACGAATTAGTATGCTATCGCGCGGAGTTTCCAATATCTATGCTCTCCGACGAAGATAAGCAGACGTCTTTGATATTTTGCAATAACTTATGTCAACATACCGGAGACTCGTGCGCGTACGCAGCTCGCGAATATTTTTGCAAGACTGCGCCTTGCGGAATATTCCTCTTGTTTTATTATTTGACTCCAAGCTCGGAGCAATTTTTCCCCCGTGAAATAAATGCTTCTCCAGGTCCTGCGAAGTCGCGTGTTTTTTTCGAATTTATCTCGCGAAAGGAAAGAAAAAAAGAAACTCGGGGGGAGAGAGAGAGAGAGAGAGAGAGAGAGAGGGAGGACGCCGATTTGAAGACGCACTGAATTTTTGAAAGGATCATTGCGATATTCCCGGAGTCTGCTCTCGACCTTTCGTTTTCTGGGGAATCTAAAATAATTCCTCCATCCCGGTGTGTATTTGATCTGACTGGCTGCTAAATAGTTCACAAATAACCTTCGCGCCTCCTCTTCGTGGCGGAGATTCGCCACGCCGATAACGCGCGATATAACATTTATGAAGGAAATCTCGATCTGGTAGTACAGCCAATGTGCGACTCGGAGTTCATTGATAAAGCGTCGGTAAACCGAATTATGTTAATTCGCTCGAGCGAAATTTAATGACGATTAAAGGACAGGGGAGAGGCATTTTAGCGGTGCATACGTTTAAAGATTCAAGGGATTCGATCGTAGACCGCCACTCCATTCACCGATGTAAAAGTCTTCCCATCGAACTTCGTTCCCACACTTTTTACTTCGTCCCGAAGCAATGATAAGACCGCAGCTTTTCTTTTTTTACAAGAATTAAACTCGCGATGGAAGCTCGGAATGAGGAAGTTATACGATGAGTTGTTGAAATAAGTTTGACAAGAGAATTCGATGGTACTTCTCTGTTAAAATATTATCTCGCTACTTCTGCAGTCAGGAAAAGATTGGCCATTCGAAAGCTAAGATATTTGCAACTAAAATTGGCAATTGGTATTTTTTTTTAGACGAGCGTGTTACTTTTAATTTAATTATATCTTCTAAAATAAAAGTAGGATTTTAATGAAAAACTGTTATGCAATTCCAAAATCGAAATTTTGTTTCTACATTAAGTCTTCAAGTGAAGAAAATAACTTAAACGGAAATAACTTCCCATTTGTAATATCAAAGGGAGCACAATAGAAGACTTATGAAGACTTAATGTAGAACTGAAATTTCGACTCGGGTAAGAACGTAATTTGGCTTGACAAATATGAAATTTATATGAAATGTAGCTTCCTTGATGCGCCACTACTGAGCCTTACAATCTCCTTAAGTTTCATATATTTTGCAGTATTTTGCCTTCAATAATAATTTAGTCCCTTTTGAAACCTGATTAATCAAAGTTATTCGACACAAATACATTACGAGAAATTTCGTTTCATTTTATCGTTTCACGGAGCAGTGCTTGTGGAAAGCTGCGGGATTATGTATGTACCATATTATTCTCCTTTAAAAACGTGTATTGCATTATTACACACATCATGTATGTACATGAACGCGCCATATATCGGGAACCGGACGTGGGTGCCGCGTTTCGATAAATTTAATTCCGCGGAATTCTCTTGCAAACGATGCGCGGCGTTACACCACTGGTTTATTATACACCCGCATCTGCGCGAAGAATAGAACCGCTCGTGGAATTTCGCACGGTCGCGCACGTACGTACGATGTACCTATGTGTGATATTTCTGTATTAATGCGACTTTTGTTCGACAACAAAACGTTCGTTAAACCGGACGGGTCCGACGATAAAGCGTATGACGCCAAGTGTGTATTTTTGGCTTGCTATTTAGGTCGTCCACGCGTCCCATAATTTGACGCGAAGTTGAGTATCCCGCTTTTGTTTCGCGGAGAAAGAGAGACTAATCGGCACGTAATTTCCTATGCGGAATAGATACCGCACGGAGGGAACAAGAGAGAAGGAGGCGTCCATTGATTTCTCGCGATTAATTACACGCGATACTTCGTATCAATCGTTGCGGGAAATACGCCTATAAAAAATGGATAACAAGGATGTCGCGTCACCGACCTTGTACACTCTATTTCGCTCATTACCGCAATTCATGAACCCGCGGTACTCGGTCAGTTTCAGTAATTGTCGACGACGACGTCGGAGTAGCGAGCGACCGTTATCACTGTATCAACAATTATCATCGAGCGAAGTGACAAATTAACGAAAGACTTTCCTCTTCTTCCCGCGTCTGCGAGTATGTAGTTTCCGAGGAAGGGTAACCGCGCGCGATAAGACGCGAAGGTCGTTCCACCGAATCGATTTCGAATTACAGGGGTGACTCACTCGGTGGCGCGACACGGCCCGCGATGATTTTATTTATTCATATTTGACGACGTTCCGCGGATAAGCGCGACATCACGGAAATAATGCACGACAACCGTCGACGTATTAATACTGGACGGGGCACGATTTCTTTGATCTTTCGTGTCGACGGGTCTAGAAAGAGGGAAGCGGATGGTTTGGGCCACCGATCTGTCTATTATCTTTTCAGTGAATCTTGTCAAACGAAGAGGAGATTTGTGCGTGTGTAAACGTCGAGTAAAACTCAAATTCTTTTATACGTAACGATAATTACTAAATATGCTTCCTACTTTGTTTATGCAATGTTTATCGTGCAAAAGAAGTGTACAACAGCCCTTCGCCGGCAATCTAACTGAGCACCTTTCGTCTGCGACGTGGGTCTCTAAGGACATAGGTTTTTGTACTATTCCGGACAAATTCTCGCGTTTATTTCTGGAAGCTTTAATAACAAGTTTTTACAATCGTAGAAGTTGTATATTTTTCTTATTTTTTATGGACGTGAAATTGTAGATAGAAATATCGGAAAAAGTAGGTTTCGGTTGAAAATTCTTTTATATGAGCGGAAAAAAATTAATTTACAGGTTTTGATACCTGGGAATATATATTTCTCGAAAAAAGCAGTGTAATGATCGCAAAAAGTTGAATTATTTGAACACCTGAGAATGAAGATTTTCGGGAGAAAGAAAATAAAGTCTCATTCGAGGAAAAGAAAATAATAAAATAATTCTTGCGGCAGATTAATCATTAAATTCCGTTTATTTTTACCAAAATTAGTGTACACAGATGCAGGAGTATGAAAAATAAAAATATTTATATACACAATAATGCATGCGGTGCTCCTCGTATAATAACTTACTAACTTAACTTGTAAAACTTAACGGTAAAAATCTAAATTATTAATTTGCAAAAATGCGTAGCCTGCAATCTGACTGAAGATATAAATGCGTATTTTAACTGTTTATTAGAAAACGAACAGCTGGATATTATCGTCTTTGCATAAACTACTCCTAAGTTTTTTTAGATGGGGATACCAAACCCCGTTTATTTTAGTTACAATCAGAATCAACGGAGCTTTCCACGTTACCGGCGGAGAGTTAAATGGCCCCAGTCTATACAGTAGTAGACCGGTTTTTAACGGAAAATTGTTTATTGTTTACATCGTGTCTCTTTCTATATTCGTCAACACGGTTTCGATTCACACTGTTACATGTCGTTGCCGGCAACGGCTTTTCTCGCGGAGGGTCTTCGCGTTATAACGCGGCGTTCTCCTCGTTGACGCAATTATTTTTCCCCGAATTATTGCATGGGCGGGAAATTATCGCCGACTGCTTAACGACCGGCGGCGGAAGATCGCGCGGGGCACCGCGGCGAATCGTAAATCCCGCGTATTACCCCATTTATCGGGCGGAATCGCGTACTCACGCGGAATGTCGCGCCGCGTTCCTCGTCGTAACGACGGCTCTTAAGTTCTTCGTGGGAGTGCGCGAAATTGCATCGCCTACGCGACAAGATCGTCCCGACCGACACGCGAGGAGTCTTTTCGTGAAGAATGGCGCTTATCGCTGTTAAACGTCGTTCCGGTCCCGGGAATGAAGATAAAAATCGTGCGTTCCCGCCTGGGAGAAGTTCACAGCGAGGTCTCAAACTTTTCGCGTGTAAAGGAACGACAATTGTGTCAATAATGCAAAATGCGATAACGAGCGGAACGCACCGTGTGCGTAACGCGCCCCGCGGAAAATTGGAAATCACATATACGTCACGACGGGTGTATCTCATCTCAACGAAATGGTTTAATGCGCTGAAATTATGGGAGAGAAAGAGAGAGCTGATGTATGCTTATGGACATATTCACACAGGGTGAAAAGTTTGCTTGAATTAACCACCAAATTTTACCGCAACGAATATGCATCGATGCAAGAGCAAAATTATTTTTCCCCCTCTTCTAACTTTCGCGGAATTTTAAAGCCGAGAAACAAAACGATACGTCGGTACTTTTCCTCTGTGCCGCAATCAAACCCGTCGAGCGGCCGGGATATCGGAAAATTCTATCCGACGCGCTACACTCCTTTTCTCACGAAAATGCGTGCGTACAATAGCGAGTTTACGTCGCGACGTGAACAAGCGTGATAAACAAAATTGCACCTCGCTGTGTGACGCGTTCGTGTCAACACATGTTCTGACGCACCTGGGTCGGAAATTGGAACGGATTGCAATAACCGGGAAGATGACGGTATAGGAGCTGCCCGCGCGTGCTCGGCTGGTACGTCGAAGCACGCGACGTATATTCGATCGCGCGTATCTACTCAGGTGGGCACGCTTCGTCAGAGGTATAAACCTAATTGAATCACCTCTCTCAGCGTAATAACGAAAGAAAAGGAGAATTCGATTCGGATATACGATCGCTTGATATTCACTTAGGGGAGCGCGAAAAAAAATTGGCGTCGCCAATGCACGCGCGGGTAATACGGATCGTTCGTTTCGGTTTATTTCGCGGAGTACCATTGACAATCGTGACCCTAATTCGGCCGCTCAGGGACGTTATGCGAAAAGTAATGAAAAAAGAGGAAAGGTTGGGGGGGGGGGGGNGTCGTTACACGTCGTAATTCGATGCGCTATTGCCGGATTAAATCGAAGCTGTAAACCGTGAGGCTCTTTTTACCGCGCATTGGCTTTTGGCATTTACGCGCTCCATTTATTACCGAAGCATAAACTGAGGATGGGCAGGAAACTCGTCTTGGATAACACGCGAGCCATTAGATTATTACGTGACGCAAGTAAAGTATTTCTCACGACGCAAATACTGCTAATGGCGACCCGTCCGTATGTCGATGGAGCGCGAGCGCAATTAACACAATTTCAATTGTGCGGCCGAAGTGGACGACGACGTAATAGCGAGGGACGCTATGGCCGCTGCTCTTCACACTCGTCATTATATTTGCACGGATTATTCTCGATCTCCGCCGACGCTTCGGTGAAAAACCAAACAAGAAGCCGAGGAAATAAAAACAAAAAAAATAGGAGGGAATTTTTCCCACCCGTTCCCGTCGATTCGAAAAGTTCGTCGGGTGATTTCGCGTCAGGAGGGGGGAAAAAAGGGTAATTCGAAATGCGCACATGACAACGGCATTTTCGTTTCGCCGAGCGTATCGCCACCGTCCCTACGACAATGGGATTCGGTGAACGAAACGGCTTCATCACCTTATCGTCGTTAGTTTTTTTCTTATCGCGTGCACTTACAGGAAATGTATTTCCCGGAGAAATTTCCTCTTACAGCATTTACGTAGTTTAGAGCGATATCGCGACTGTCCGATATGCTCGTTACTGATAAGTATACATACATCCAATTGGAATATGTATCCATATATAAATATTTCTATAAAATTTATTTGACGTACTTTCATTATCTGCTAAATAACCAACATGCGTCTGATGCGAAATCTCTCTTTCTCTCTCTAATTTTTAACACGATCTTTTTAGAGAGGGAACCTTTTATGCGTAAAAGGAGATGTTTATCGTGAGTGTGGTTCTAAAATTGGACCGTCTATTTTCGAACGAATTATGGATATTACAGCCATTCGAAGCAAATATTTGATTAGCGTCGGATAGCCATAATAAGAGCTAAATTTAAGACCGAGCTTCGCTCTAGTCTTGCTGGTCTAATTCCATGAACGAACGCGTAGAATCAGACAGTCGGATTTAGTCGTCGGATTATTTCGAGTTACATCGATGCAATATGAATGCCCGGGGTCAATAGCACGCGCCGTCACCGTAGACCCAAGTTGACAGAACTGAAAGAGACCGTAACGTCGTCGACGAATTACACATACGTATTCACATCGACTATGCATTCAGCGCCAAACAGCGTCGATTTTCAAGGATCCCTCATCTTATTTATACTTATGATTCGTACGCCATTCACGATTAGAATTTCATTGTGTGAACCTGGTAACAAATTTTGTGTTATTTTTTAGGTATTTCTCATCTATCAAAAACGGTACCACCTAAATTCTTGTGTTTAATTTAACTCAAGATGAATATGTTCAAAAATAACATAAACATTTATATTCATACTTATTATAATAAATGATGACAAGTAACATAAATATCAAAAATTAACACAATATCGACACACAAAATATATAACATTTTGATACTATTTGAAAGCGAACCATTATATGAATATTAACGTATTTATAATGTCAAATATAACAAATGTTATTTTCATATTATGAAAAAATATTTATCACTTTTTTCCATTGCATTGTTCTCAGAATGTCGCTAATGATTTTGCCCGAAATCTTAATTATATGTCATTCTTTTAATTGATTCACTCAAATATCACATTAAAAAAATATGCTTACCATTAATGAGATTAGAACGATTTCAAGTCGCCTACCTTACGTACTTTTGCGCCCTGGCTCTACGCGCATCTCGTACTGTTTAAGTTTTAAAAGTGGCGATCATATTGAGAGTACGAGGTCTGTTCAAAAAGTATCGCGAATTTTGCGTTTTTTCAAAAATTATTTATTTATTCATGAATATCTATTTTGTCTCCTTCAAAGTAATCCCCATCAGATATTATACACTTGTGCCAACGTTTTTTCCAATCCTCGAAGCACTTCAAAAAATCATTTTTTGTGATCTTGTTCAGCTCCTCCTTCGATGCCGTCTTTATCTCCTCAATCGTAGCGTAGCGTCGTCCTTTCATGTGCCTCTTCAGTTTCGGGAACAAGAAAAAGTCACAGGGGGCCAGGTCTGGGGAATACGGTGGCTGCGGCATCATTAGTGTGTTGTTTTTGGCCAAAAATTCGCGCACAAGCAACGATGTGTGAGCAGGGGCGTTGGTACGAATTTCGCGGCGACCCGTCTCATGCCCAAATCATTAGTAAAAATCGAATGGCACGAGCCAATCGATATGTTTAGGTCCTCAGCAACTTCTCTAACGGTGATTCGACGATTGGCCAATACTATTTTCTTCACTTCATCAATGTTTTCGTCTGTTGTTGACGTGCTCGGGCGTCCGGCACGCTCTTCGTCGTTCACATCTTCTCGGCCCTCTGAGAACATTTTGTACCACCGATAAACGTTGCTTCGGTCCAAGGTAGCTTCACCATATGCCACAGTCTTTGTTAGATTCTTTGATCCATTTTTTGGAATAGGCAAAAATCGAACACGAGCCAAAACACGTCCAAGCAAAACAGCTGTCAAAGATAAACTGAATATTCAAAATGGCCGAACTTGTCGACATAAGTGAGGGACATGAGTACCAACATAACACCACAAAAAAATCGAAAATCGAATATACGTAACCCGCGGAAATTCAAAATTCGCGATACTTTTTGAATAGACCTCGTAATTAACACAACTTGTCTGTAAATTTTAACGTACAAAGTATCGTAATATTAATAATAATATTCAGTGATATCGACATCCATAGCATGTCAATCGACACTGAAATATAAAATGTGTTATCTTAACACTTACAAATATTATTTTAACACTCATATGATATTGAATGTCGACTCAACACAAAATATTGAGATAACATAAATGCAATATGTTAAATTAACGCATCGGTGTACTAAAAGGAAAATTTAACACAAAAATTTTAATAACGACCGATTTTTACACAAGTTTTAATATAGAGTATTGAATATTTCTTATTGTTATTACGAATAGCTATATAAATATAACTATATAAAATAACAATATAACGAGGAAAAGGAAGAATATAGAGATTTCTCGGTGTGATTTAGACGCAGCGTCGTGTCATTGAGCATATCAGGAGCCCTTTGTGCATATTTCTCTTACATATAAACAACAAACAATAAGACACGGAGAAACAGAAAGAGGGAAAGGCGGGAAAACGCCCAGATTGACGGGCTGATTTCAACGGCAGACGGAGAAGGAACATATTTATAGAATCTGTCGCGTTTCTTCGCGAATTGCGTAACGGGGCTCCTTCGTAACACTGCTGCCGATTGCTCCATAAATAAGGTCCGTTACAATTACTGTAATCGAGCGTGAGCGTAATCAGCCTCTAACGATGGCTGGAGGGTGACGTGCGTTATGTTATCTTTTTTCGCGCGCGTCGCTCGTATCATGGTGAATTGAATAGAGAGACGGCGCGTCGCGCGTGACTGCGCTCTTTCGCGCGACGACGACGACGACGACGACGAGAGATTCCTCGTCGAGAAATTCCGAAATGTCTGTTTTGCAACCGCGCGGCAACGATACAACCGTTGATAACCGTCCGCTCGAGATGACGGCGTTGATTAACGTATTTTTTTACACGGAGGAGGTCGTGATAAATAACGCTTTTCGTGTACGTCGCTGTTTGTCCGGGTTTGCGAAATCGCAAGAACTCTCGTTCTCCAACAACGACGAGGACGCGACTCTTCGCGCGACACACTCGTAAATCATCGTCGTGCGCTGTTATTTTAGCACGCGTTTATGTATTCCTCTGGATTTACACGTTATGAAGTAACGATGATCCGTCCCCCACGTCCATACAAATGAATTCATTAATCGCGCGCGATAATTGAAACGCGATAATCGAGTAATTGCGGATAGTCGGAAAGTACCGTCCTGTCGCTCACGATGTCTTCGTCTCTGCAGTTTCGCGAGCTCGTCGTCGAGCCGATGACGAACGACGACACGACGGGAGCGAGACTCGAGGAAGATTCGCTGAAAGAAAAAAAAAAAAAAGGAGAAAAAACGATTCTCGCGATGTAACCAACGTCAAAGGAACAAGACTCGTCGTTAAAATCCGAGAATAATCGTTATTAGCATAAATGCTTTTATCTTAAGGATTTCCTGTTTATATAGTTGCTGAGGAGCAGAGAGAGAGAGGCTATTGACGTAGTACGTTAACATCTCGTACGTTTATCTCATCTTTATTAAATAAAATGAGGATTCAACGTGATTTAGCGCGAAGCCGATTCGTAAAAAGTGGATATTTCCAACGCTGAAAAAAATACGGTCTCCTCATAAGGATCACACCGCGGCCCCCTCTCGTTCTTTCTCTTTCTCTCTCCTCTTCTCGTGAACCGCGAATTGCAGGAAAATCCGATGTCTCAGTCCACCGTACGACTCGTTCCGTTGTCACGACGTCATGTCATCGCGCGGACGGCGAGAATAAAAAGAAAAAGAACCCGGTGGAGATACACCGTCACAATGTTCGTGACGAACGATCATTTCGTCTGTTTCCTGTCATTCCGTTCGGTTAAATACCACCATGAATACTAATCGGTTGCAAAATTGCGCGCGCTCGGAGATGACTGATTTATTATGATGATTGTGGCAGCGCACGTGTCACAATCCGCGAAGACCAAAGGCTAAATTTTTATTCTAATCCCGTATGCAAATGTAATGTATTAAATGCATTCGCGCCTCGGGCGCAGTGCTCGTTTTAAGCGCTGCTCTGATGAAAGCGTCAACATGTCGCATTTAATTGCGAAATAATCACACACACACACACACACACACACACACACACTGAAAGAAAAAGTATCTAAGAAATTTTTAATATTTATTCGGCGTTATAATAATAACGTGATACATTTATTTATGTCGCTATATATATATATATATATCTTACGCCGGAGAAAAAAATGTTTTCGAAAAATTAGATGTATTTTGCGGAAAAAATATATATTTTCTTAAATCTGTGGCTTTTAATGCAATTGTTTATTCCATTTGAATAAAAGAATTTAGATACGGAAAAATGAAAATATTTAAATAAATATATTATTAATACCTACGAAAAAATTGTTTACTTTTAAAATTTTGTTTTTATTAATTTTACTTAAATTTTATTTTCAATTTTTTTTACTTTTTGCATGTTTTTCTCCTCTTGTGCAGAGAATGGGGAAGAAGTAAAAACTCGTGAACATCTGTACTCTCTTCGTGGACGCGATCGCGTCGGAGTCAAACGGTGTAAACGTTAATAAACGGAGAGGATCTCGCGAATTACGGCGAGATCGAGGCCGGTCGATGCTTTTCACTCCGAGCCACGCGATGACGCGCGTATCCGAATCTCCATCAAACAGTGGGTTCATTCGGGCTCCCCTTTGACCTCCTTGCATAATCGATATTGTCGAGCAAAACATACAGTCAGGCCAAATATCGCCGGGGCGACGATCCGTTCCCGCGGAAGAAATCGCGGGTGTCCGTGCGAACGTCGCCAACGTCCTCGGAGACGTGCGCTCTCGCACGCCTGACACGGTGAATTGAAAAAAGACATTTGCACATTCCGTTTTCGCTCATCGGGGATTTGCGTTTTGCGCAAGAGGAAAAAGGCTATTGCCTTCGCTGGATTGACATTGGCGAAGGTAATGTATTACTTTTTAGCGCAATCTATCGCTAAATAAAACAGATTCGGTATGGAAATAATGTTTTTTACTTGCTCCCCACGCGGTCACGCCTACACACGTAAGCCTATACATATGGAACGAAGCCGAGTATCCTTTTAATCGCACAGTTTCTCCGGGCGATTTATAGGCTATTTTTTCTCAGAAAAATGTCAAGGAAAGTCAGCATTCGTTACATCCCTGTTATGCCACAGGTTTTCGATGCCGTCAAATTTTCACAGATTCATATCACGAGAACATAATGTGCGAGGAGCTTGCACGACTTAACTTCTGTAACCTTCTCGCTGATCATGTTCTCCTAATACCAAACTGAATTCCCACAGGTTTTCGATGCCGTGAAATTTTCACAGATACCTATTAGGAGAATATAATGTGCGAGGAGCTTGCACGACTTAAACTCCTGCAACCTCCTCGCTGATCATGTTCTCCTAATACCAAAACTAAATTTCCATGGGTTTTCGATGCCGCATTTTTGCAAATTCTTATCAGGAGAATATAATGTGCGAGGAGCTTGCGCGACTTACCTGCTGAACCTCTTCGCTGATCATGTTTTCCCAATACCAAATTAAATTTCCATAGATTCTCGATGCTGCGGAATTTACACAAATTCTTATCAAGAGAATATACATATATATATGCATCCCATATATGGAGAAAAATAATTTTAGTGTTGGAGCGAAACCATCGTTGCTGCAACAATAAAATTTAGTTGACAAAACCAAATTAATAAATTTAGTCGTAATTAGAACAGAAACAGTTTTGTTGCCAGAATAGAAAATATTCTGCCGAGTGAATTTGTCCTTAGGATAAGTTGATATTCTGTTAGAATAAAATAGTGTTTCTTTCGACATTTGCTAATTTGTTCTTACAGCAAAATAATAATTCAACGAATAGCAATTAGCACTCTTAACAAATGACGACATCACTCGACTTGTGTCTTGTTGGAAAGCCACCAAAGTTATCAGCTGAGTGACAACACACAAGCAAAGATTTGCCGTCTACAAAGTCCACGAATTGTGTTAAAAGGAAAAGTGTACGGGAAAAAGTCTGGTTGCATCAACCGGGAAAGGAACAAGCAGATGCGTTTGGCGTTGAAGGAAACAAAATTTTTAGTTGTAAGAACCGCCATAAAAACCAGGAATTCTGTTCCCTCCAATCAAAATCTGATCGTTCCCATTCTGCTTAATGAAGCCAGACTTTTCTTTCCGTGTGAATTAATGCGTTTCATATTACGATTGATTATTAATTCATTTTGGTTTGCACCTATTTCAATAGTATTCGAACATTCCGCGTATCATGATTGTGAACTTCCGGTTTAAACACAAATACGGCGGCCACGGAGCGACGGTGTCCACGTTCTTATTATAGACATTCCAACAACAATGCTGTATCGCGAACAAATCGGCGCAAGCCGATGTTCGCTCGCGCGGCGGACACGGTTCTACGCGCGAGCGTGCGAGATTGCGGGCGGGCGTGCGTGCGTGCGTGCGTGCGTGTGTACGAACGTGTGCTCTACTGACGTCAAAGCTGACCCTGAATTACGTGTTCAGCAGCGACGACCGCCGCCGCTTTGCTCTTCGAGCCTAGCGCCGCGTAAAATACCGGTCGGCGGCAGCGACGGCTCGTTTTTCGCTGGCCTTCGCCGTCGACAGTCGGCGAGAATCCCACCTTCGTCGGTGGTAGCGGATCTCGCGCGCGAGAAAAAGCCGCGAAACGGAAGATGCGGCTTTTATACACACGCGCGTCGACGGACGCTCTGTTGCCACGCAGTGGCAATATCTCTCTCTCTCTCTCTTTATTTCTGTCTCTCTCTCTCTCTCTTTTCTCGTGGTTGCGAATGATGGAATTGTTAAGATTTGAGTCACTCAAGCCAGAGAAGCGTCGTTGGCTTGGAACACGGGGATTTCCAAGCCGACAGGTTCTCAGAATGTCCCGAGATAGTCCTAAATCTTTCGACAAAGTGAAACAGCCCCTTTGAAATGTCGCCGACCGGCAAATATGCCGCGGACTTACAGTTTCCACATTAATCCTCTAACGATAAGATGGGGTCAGATTGACCCCGGGATCGTTTGTTTCACGCACGTGCACGCGTTGTTCCTCCTCTGAAGGAATGTTTCGCGTTATTATTTGCTTCTTTTGCCATTTCTCTCTCTATTTTGTTACACATTGGTTACATGAAAAATGAATAGCATGGATCCGCTCTCTTGGATATGTCGAAAATCCACCTTGCCGTTAGAGGGGTGAAATCATCGTGTAACGTAACGATGCAGCAGACCGACGGGGAAAAGAGACCGATCATCGAATCAGTTGATTTAACTCGACGATAAAATATATATTATTACGACGCGGTATACGTCGAACACCAGGATACGCACTAAGAGGCACGTCGTTTTAGTTGATTATGTTTCCGCATTTTGGCGCGAATTCGCGTATTAACATGTCATCATCCTCCTCGGAGCCGATTAAAAGTATATAGAGCGTGAACCGACGAGCACGCGGAAATAATTACACGCCACGGCGAAGGCACCGCCGGTGCCGCCTATAATGAGGTGACGCGGCCTGCGAATCTGTGCATTACTTTAATCCTCGTAATTAAGCGCAAAGCGGCTTAAAGTATTAGAGATAATGAAACGATGCCCGCCTCTGCAGCGGGCTAAGTCGTTTTCACGGCTGTTGAACGCGGCGGACAGTGAGAGATGGCGGCAAAACAAGCGGCAAAATCGCCACGGTTTCCAATTAGCGCTTGAAAAGTACTTTGTCTGAATCTTCAGTTATGGGCAATAAAAAAAATATCCGCATGCAGTGAAAAATATACATGTGGACCTTTGAAAGTCAGATATTTCGAAATTTAACTTTGTTCAGACACGAGATCAATGCAATTGACAGAGTATTTAATTTATATACGACAAATGTTATAATCTGAATGTTGCAATTTTTCCTCACAGTTATGGACAATTGCAGTTAAAATGAGAGTAGAGCTTCAAAAGCGCGTCTTCATTGAGAAAAAATGCTTAACAATTTATTTGTAGGACATAAGGTTTATTTCATAAAAACTTATTTCTCTCTTTCTTTTCGGTTCGTTAATTTTTCGCGATCTCGCGCGACTTTTCCAGTGAGCCTCACAGCCGGACACAGTCGTATAACGATTCGCTCGCCGTGTTCGATATATCTGGAACAAAACGCGGCGTCTATAAAACAATCGCGCGAAAGAGAGACGCAGCTAGCTAGCTAGCCAGCCAGCCAGCCAGCCAGCTAGAGCTTTTATAGCGCCGTTAGCAGCCGTAAAAATACAAGCTCATTCTCCTCGCGCCTCTTGGAACATGAAAGAATCCATAAAGCAGCCGTCGTCTCGCCTAACGCGGCGTTTGGCAGGCAAGCGCAAACATTTGGCGCGACTGGAGCCGAAGTGGAGCGCGCTGAAAAATTTCGGCCGGCGTTCAGATTGCAGTCGTAAAGCCGCGGCGCCGTCTTTTGCCGCCTCCTCCCCTCGGTGCCGTTAAAACGTAATTCGTCGGCGGGGCGATGCATTGGATCCATTCCGAATTGGAAATTCACGTGTGATAAGTTATACATGTAAAGCGCGTTAGGTGGGTGTAGGCGCGCGTAATTCATCGCGCTCCGTATTTCAACCGCGCGGTTGCATTCATCGCACTGCTCGGCCGAATGTGAACGGCACATATATAATAAAGGTTAATAACGGGAGGATTCGCACTGTTATCTAACGCGATGTGGATCGAGAGAGAGAGAGAGCGACGTGATGAGATTCAACGGTGGAAATCCGTGGAAAACGCGCACGATTTCTCTGGCAGAAATCGAGCCTCGTGGGTGTCCAGCCACACGAGGTGGTAAATTTGTCCCTAATGTCTCTACTGGCCGGATAATGTAACGCTCGTTCCTCCTAGTGGCTGGTTAATGGCCAGATAAATAAGTTAGCTGAACGAAAGATTGAATTAGAGAAATTACAGTTAGGAGATGAAACTAATCATGTAACTAGTTGTCACAAGGAGAAAAGTAATTTTAGTGTTGTAGCGAATCCGTCGTTGCCACTGTATGTTCGTTGCGATATAATTCAGTTGACGTAGATAAAACGGTGAGTTGTTCGTAATTAGAGCAGAAACAGTTTTGTTTTGTCAGACGTTGTTGTTGATTCGACATTTTAGTAGAATAATCTGCCAATAACGAACCAATAATGAGTTAGAAAATTTAATCTAGCTTGTACTAGCTAACTACTAGTAGCTTTCAGACCGACTAGATATATTTCTATTCGGGGATGTTCGTTAACTAACTTAAAGACTAACGTTAACGTTTGACGTGAGTCTCCCGTGTTGAGGAGTAATTATAGCGGAGAATTTACACGATTGATTGCGACAGCGATTAATCGACGAGGCGAGGCGATTGATTCGCCGGTGTGTAACTTTGCTGTTGTGTAATTTTCGGGACAATTCATGTACGCGCGAGCGCCGAAACATCGGCGAAATTCCGTAGCTCGAAATTCGCGTACCCGTAATATACAACGTGTACTGTGTGGGTCTACACCATGCGAGGATAGGGTTAATCCCCCGAACAAGCGTTCATGAAGCGTCACACAATAAGAACTAAGCAAAACAGGCTTAATTTCAACTCAAATAATATAATTTACTCCTATTTTGACGATGTCTCAAGTTTTCACTGTTTTAGCGTGAAAATAGGCTGGAAAATTAGTTCAGAATAGTGTTAAAATTAAATTTGTACACACAGAAAAAATATTCTACCGATTTTACTTTTCCAAGAAAAGTTACACTGTCCTATACTTTCCATCTTTTAAGTAATAGTTATCTACAACAAAGAATAATTTCTTGATAACAATCTTAAAATATCTTATCAGATACACACACACAATTGTTAGAACTCATTATCACGTACTTTAACAGAAAAATGTATTCTCTCTTCAAGAATATTATAAAAACTTTGTCGAAGAAGAATTGAATTCGGTTAATTGAAACAAACAACTCGATTTTTGTTTTATTTTAATATTCATTTAATTATTTAGTCATTTAATATTCATAACATAATATTAATGATTAAAGTAGCAAACTTATTGGGATTCAAAAAATATTTTGAATAAATTTGCGGATGTATAAATTTATAAAATAAGTGACATCGAAACATTTACATATGCGGTATATATTTTCCTGTGTGTACAATTCAAGCGCCAAAGTAGGTTTTCATCACAGTCTAGGCCATTTAAGTAGACGCAAACCGTTTTTGAGAGCACCAAAGTAACATTAAAATTCGGACGCGCGTACCATGGCCGTCGTGTTCGCTTCCACCGGCTGAACATACACGGTCCGCATCTACTTGACGAGCAGGCGACGTTTCAACCTACCTCGTCCGACTTCACGGCTAAAAAACCGCCTTAATTGCCATCGATCGTGAGTAATGAAAGCGACATTAATATGCGCCGCTCGCGGCTTTTATCGCTGAAAATACTTGATTGCAATTAGATTGACACAGGCGCGAGGCGTCCTTAAGTGCGAGACACCCCGAGTTGAAATTTTAGTCTCAGTTTAAGTCTGATTTAGTTCTACATTAAGTGTTCAAAGGTCTTCTATCGTATTCCTTTGGTGCTACAAATGAGGAAGCTGTTTGCCATTTTCTCCACTTGAAGATTTAATATCGAACTAAAATTTTGGCTCTAAGAGGATGAAATTTCCTACGTATGACAATCCCTTTGATGATACAAATGGGAACTTATTTCTGTGAAGACTCAACGTAGAAATGAAAAATTTCGATTCGGGATGTGCACGATTGCCGCGAGCGTGCGATATTAAATACACCGGGCGTAATTCTGATCTCATAACAGCGTCCGGCGATTCGCCGCAGTGTTTGCCGTATATCATTCCGCTCGGGGAAGGCCGTTTGTTTGTTACCAATCTCCCGAGGATATTTCGAATCGCAATCTGCTATCGCTCGCCAACAATCGATTCATTTCGCCGCGCGTCACCGTTTATCTCGTATTGTTTTCGTCGGTGTTCGCGATCGGCTCGTCGACGACCGACGTCTCTACGGGCGCGGATTATTTTTGGCCGACGTATTACGGTCGGTTCACGTGCTTTCTGCGGCGATTCAAACTGATCCCGCCGAGCAAAGCGCCAAACATTTCACCAACCACAGGGAATCACCTTCTGCGTTGTTTCGCGCGGGAGAGAAATTCTCGATTACTTGACGATATCGCGATGACGCATGAAAAACAGCGGCGAGAGGCAAGTTCCATTTCGAAACAAAGTAACTTCGAGAAAGAGGAATAATGTTTTCGAACGTATCTCCGGCGGCAACGAAATTACGCTTGCTCGAGACGCGAAATTGAGGCACTCGAATGCAACTCGCGTGCGATATGGGAATCAAGACAGTCGAGCTTAGGGCGGAGTCTGGAAAGGAATAAGTGTATTATCTCTGGAAAACAGTGGAATCAGTTATAACACCGCAATCGGTAAAAGCTCATTGAAAAGATTTAGCTAACAATAGGGATATGATACAGAAAAAAAAAATCTTAAATCGATGATAGATATTTTCATACATAATATTACGATATTTTTAGAAGCTTTTTAGTTTTGAATTGAGTGCGAATAATACTTGCATGAATAAAAATTCGATCAAATAATACACGTGTATATACATCTTACATATGAGAATATCTATCATTGATTTAAAATTAATTTTTTTCCGCATATAAATGTGAAATTTAATTTCACCAGCCAGAGTGAAGTATTTTTACTGAAAATCAGTGAATATTCTCTAATATATTGGCGAAATATGTTTTACTGATTTAATCGGAAACGTTACAGCTGATTCGCTTTAAGAGAAACGGCCCTCCCTACCTTGCATCCGCATCGTGACTTCGTTAAAGATAGTACGCGCGTCGCACGCACGCACGTACGTACGCACGTGTACGCCGGGATTTCGATAGGAGGAGCGAGGGGAAACGATAAACACGCGACTCGATAAATTTGCGACAACACCGAGAGGCGGGCGCCGTTTTTCGTGTTTCTCTGCGCTATAAACCGAGTTGTTTATCAAATACGCGACCCACGTGTGTATTGGGCTCTCAGGAATTAAAGCCGTCGCCCCGGTGGTGGTCGACGACCTCGTTCGCGGTGAACGCCGGAAATAATCGGCGTACAAAAATACCGATCGTTTGCGTCTATCTTCGATCACTTTCGTCATTATCGCAAGAGAGAAGCGGTAAAGTAGACTTGCGATTTTTAGCAGCACGTCAAGGGGGGTCATTCTTGAATTTAATATTTATCTACTAAAATTACGCCTCTATGCATTTTTTTCACTATTCAAGTAATAAATGTTAATTTGGGAAACGAAGTTGATATCGATATATACATACATAATATTACAAATATGAAAATGTTATTTCTTATTTTTCTTATTAATGTTATTTTTATGCATTAGTTAATCTAATAAGGATACATAGATAATAGAAAGAACTACATATAATTGTTTAAATATGTGTATATGTATTACTATAATTATGAATTTTACACCGCTGTATGTTCGAGACAAAATGGTCAATAATTCTGAAATTTGCGAATAATGTCAATCTTTAATATCATAGTAGTTTTTCGTCGAAATCTTCTTTTTAATTAAGAAAATCTTAAAAATAGGAATTAAAAATAGCACGCTAACCTCAAGGAACACGTGTAAGAAACGTCAATTTTAGTTTAAAAATAGCTCTCATATAGTCAATCTTTTCCTAATTGCAATGAGCTGTATAATATTTCAATACATATGTGGTAGAAATCGTTTCCCTTGGTGGAAACTCGAAAATCTAATGTAAATTATTTCAGAAATTGCATCGATCCACATTCGTAACAACCTCCGATAGTTCCGAACTGTATAACGTTGCATATGTATTCGACATGAATATCGCGCGCACCTCGTAACAATCTCGCGGGCGACGACAAATTGGACACGTGTGATTTTGCGGCACACATCTCCGCCCTTCCTTTATAATTGGACTTCCATCGCGCGTTGAGATGGAGAGAGAGAAGAGGGACCACCTTGTTCGCAACGATATTCCTGGAAAATAACAGTGCACTTGGTGTCGCAATATCGCGCTCCCGTTACAGTCGTGAACACCAGGTCGGACGTCATTTCTTCTGACTTCCATTAAACTTCATTCACCTCGCGGACGGCAAAATAACCGGCACGAATCGTCGAAATTGATACGAATTCCTTAGCCAGAATCGAACTTTCATCAGC
Source organism: Dinoponera quadriceps (assembly GCF_001313825.1). Classification (NCBI taxonomy): domain Eukaryota; kingdom Metazoa; phylum Arthropoda; class Insecta; order Hymenoptera; family Formicidae; genus Dinoponera; species Dinoponera quadriceps. The sequence goes on from NW_014554796.1 coordinate 1,795,907, forward strand.
AGGAACGTTGCGGTTTCAATTTTCTTTTTTTTTCACGGATATACACGCTGTTTCATGTACACCTTGCCATTCCTTAGACCGAGAGTTTTAAGCTTATATATGTCAAGTTTTTATAGTTAAAAATTGTTGAATTTCGATCGATTAACGAAGTGCTTTCTGATGCTTGAAGAATGCGCGGCCTTCCCCGACCGTTTCGTTTCTCTAATTCTCCAGGGCACTTCTTCAGGTCTTACGTTTCGTTATATCGTGAAAGGTGAAAGTTCGTTTGTCCGGTGACGGCCTTAAGGTATTGTAATATTATTCATGAATGATGACACAAAGGCGATGAGCGAGCACGAGCTGTCTGGCTCCTTCCTTTCTTTCACGTGAACTCCCGTCACGCCACCCGCTGCTAATCTGCAGTTGCACAATCACGACGAACAGGAAGCGCGCGAATCCTCGTGACGCGCGCATAGCCGGTGTCTCCCGTCGTCGTCAGCATTCGAACAATTAGATTTAGATGATATGCAATTACGAGCAGCGGCGTTTCGGTAAACGGTCGCGTCGATTATGTGTCTCGGGAACAAACGCGCAATTTAAAGAGGGATGTGGTAGAGACAGTGGAGCGCAAAATGAGTAACCGACGTAATTTACTAGCGATAAGCCGCTCTGGAATTTACATTCGCTGCCGATACAAAATCCCGATGTCGGCGTACTCGAGAGAAAGAGAGAGTCGCAATTTGCCCACGCGATAACGAATTGCGAGTGGATCACACGCGTGTCATTCACTTATTCCTGTTTTTACGCATTATCGCGTAATGACGTTCCCGTGAGATAGCCTTATCCGGTTATTTTAATTATAGAAACACACATCTTTCTCATTATGCATTAATTGGATGGTTTAGATGTGAGCCGAGAGAGAGAGAGAGAGAGAGAGAGAGATGATTTATTATGCGCTCTGGGAAAGGTTTTCTCTCGAGCGTAAGGATAGAAAATTATTAAGTATATAGTTATAAAGAGAAGTATCAAATAAAACGAAGTGCAGATGCTACGTAAGAAAGAGAGAAAGGTGACTTATTATGCGGTCCAATATAATTCCCAAGATATTTTCGGTGTCGATTGACGAGTTTCACATAAGCAATAGTAAGAGCGTCACATATGAACGTTTTTTTAATGGTCTTCATGTAAATAACGGTATGTATAATCATCCCTCACAAAGGACATCTTCATAAAGTCAGTAATATGGTCGGCAGAAAAATTCAAACATTGGGCGTTTTCTTCGTTCCGTCCGGATGTATGCAGCCTCAAAGTTACGGGTATAATAATCGAGCTGCCGGTGGATTCTTATTATTATTGAGTCACGAAATTCAACCACTTTCCAGTGAAATAATGGACGTTAAAGTCGTTTCGTTATCGTTTACGTCACGCATGAATATGCATAGTGTCGTTGCATGTATATGCATAGGCGATCTTCGCGTAGCGCAGATACATAAAAAGAACCGAGTGAGATCATCTACAAAAGATGACCTTGAATCGGCGCTCTCTCACGGCGAAAGACTCCGTGTTAATTGCGCGATGCGCCCTTCGAGCGGCGCGGATTCGTGAAAAATGCTACTTTATTCGCAAACAACGCAATTTGTTCGAGCGCGTTAGCGCCGTGTTTTGCACGCCAATAAAGATTAAATTCAACGACACATTCGTCCGCGAACACGACGTGTGTGGTATTTAAAATAAATATCGCTCGATCGTTCCTCGCGATAAGTATGCATAGCTGTTCGCTTCGAAACGTCGATTTGCATATTTATCTCGTCGGGCGCGGATCCTAAGTCATTTTTAATCGCCGTCTTTTGAAATCTATTTAAGAAAATATACAGGCCGCCTTATTCTACATCCTTCTTCGTCGTTTCCGTTCGGATATATTTGATCCGAAATCACTTTTACATCTCCGTTTTATCTGACATTTTATGACTTTGTTTCCCTCCGAGTGGCAACGTACTATCTTCGGAGTGACAACCATTTGTGTCTTCCTCGATCTTTCCCCCTTTCGAGCTGTTGGAAAAGATCTCCAAAAATTATCGGAACTTCCTTCTACTTGAAAACCACATAGCTGTTTTGTCAGCAATAAATTGCCAAGTATTTAATGATTTCATTTTGGAAAACGAGAGACTGACTATGCCACTCGAAGGGTTGATGTTCTTGAAACAAAGAACGCTCGCTCGAATCACATGGAATCACGTAACAGGGAAGCAAAAACGATCTCGGACAGAACTGCGGGGCTGGAGAGGGCTGCAACTCGTGTCCCCTTTTCTCCGCGATTCAGCCCGAGGGCAGAATTTTTCTCCCAATCTTTCCAGTCGTCCGGGCTTCGAGGAGTCAAGATGCACAAAGTAACAACGGCCGATCGGACATTGATTGAGATAGACCGCCGCGAACATTCGCGACAGACACCGCGAGTTCCGGCGTCGCCTTTCGGCCGCGAGGGGATGCGGCGTCCCAGTTTCGGCCGAGCCCGCTCCAACAGTCGTTCAACCCTCGGCCTAGATTCACGCCTCACTGACGTCATTCACTATTCCACACGCAGATACTCGCGTCTCTGTATTAGTCGTCGATATTACACACGGTCGACATCATGCCCCGTGCAGTCTCAGAACTCGAGACGCCGAGTGATGCGCGAACCTGGGCGCATTGTCCTCATCAGGTTGCATTATGCAACTTCTCCTCAGCTCATCGTCCCTTTTCCTCTACCGCGCTCACTCTCGCGTGTTCCACGCTCCTTCGCCGAGTCGGCTTTTTTGTCGTCAGATTCGCCGGGCGAATCGTTTTATGCGCCCTGGTGATCGCGTCGCTTTAGAAGGCCCGGTCGCGCCTAAATTCTGCGTTGATTAATTCACACCTACTTAATTCGTACGCCGCTTTCTACATTATAATCTCAATTGCAGTTCAGTCTTGAACGGAATTTCGAAGAAACCGGTGAAAGAGTGAAAACTTTCGAAACGGTTATTGTAATTAATAACATCATATAGGATGGAAAACGTGGTCATTCTAATATTGGTTATTTCATTCGGAAAAAGGATAGTATCGATTTAAGACTCATATTCTTACATATTTAAGCAAGAATATATATAATCTTATATAAAGATAAAATTTGCTTATATAAAGAAATTCTATACACAGTTCCACTAAAAATATATTCTCTTATTACTCAAGAATAAATTTCATGGAGAGGAAGAATATTAGATGGAGGAACGACATTTTTAAGAAAAAGAACAGAATTAGTTCCCATAGTTAGAAACTAGCTGTCCATATAATACATAAATTTAGTTACCAGACTTAATTTTAGCTGTGGGAAATTTTTATAGGGAATTTTTATAACTATAGTCGTTCACAGAAAAAAGAATTAGCTTTTTTTCCTTAGTTCCTTCTTATCCTTCTTATGTTCAAGTTAAGAATTGTATCAGTTTTAAAATATCATTCCTTCCAATCAATATTTTTTCCTCTTAATTCATAAAAAAATATTCTTGAATAACAAGAGTATAATACTTTTAGTAGAACTATATGTAGAATTTCCTTACCTTCATGTAAGGAAATTATCTATCATAATCTGTAAGATTATATGTATTGATTATCTTATCTCGCAACAAAAGCGGAAGATTATACAACGTAATTCGTCCGCTTCTCATTGATTCGACGTCAACATTGAAATCGCGCTTTTCAGCCTCGCAAAGAAAGGTAGAGGTTATTCATGATCCCAGCGAGACGTTTGTTATAATATTCTTGAAATATATATTCTTGTTTATTGTTCTATACACATGACATGATCTATAAGATTATACGTTGCTTAAGTATACATAAAAAATTAGCTTCAGTTATTAAATTAGTTATATGAATATCTAAAATTTTAGCAGCGTAAGCAATTTTAATTGCTGCATTAGCAAATTTTTTTTACCGATGCAGCAAACATAATATCGTAAATATCATTTATGATAATACGTTTTGCTGCATTAGCAAAAAAGTTTGCAGTAATTAAAATTGCTTCCGTTGCGAAAGTTATGTCTATATATTACAACTAATTTAGTTAATATCTTTTTCTTTCCGTGTACGACAGTACTTGAATAGAAATGAATAAGAAGTCTTAAATTGATACTAAATTTTTTTTCTACGCGTCACGGGATGCAAATTCAGTCATGTAGCAGTCTGCCTGAGATTTTTTGTGCGAAGTAAACGCGTGAAACTCCTTAAACTTATAATAGAAATTGCCGACGCTTCTTATTTAAATATATTCTGGCATCTTCATACAATGATATGTCGCGTACGTGTCACAATGGTACTCGTGTATGCACGCGTGTCATGACAAGAGCATGTCATGTGTATGGAACAATAAGCAAGAATATATATTTCAAGAATATTATAACAAACGTCTTGCTGGGATCATGAATGACCCTTACCTTTCTTTGCGAGGCTGAAAAGCGCGATTTCAATGTTGACATCGAATCAATGACAAGCGGACGAATTACGTTGTATAATCTTCCGCTTTTGTTGCGAGATAATCAATTATAATGGAATATTTGCAAGAGATATTCTTCGGTTGTTTTTCGATCAATGCACGAGAAAATGCGCGCAAAACTTTGCTCGATACGTGTATTGGTATTGACGAGTCTCGCGGAATAACACCGGAATTACGCTCGAGCGTTTTCATTATCCGCCACGCGCAGATGAATTTATGTAATCGGCGATGACGTTCTTTTGTCGCGTGCGTACGTCAAACGGCGTTAATAATCCGCGATTACGAAGGCCGCGAAACGATTAATGGTCGATAATGATCGAGGGACGTTTAATAGATTTCTTTCGACGTATCCTCCCCTTCCGCTGCTTCGTACGACATGCGATCGATTTACGAGTTAGCTGTGTCTGAATATTTTTATCGTGACATCATGTTTAGGAAACGACAGGTCTGCCGCGAATTCTTGGCCACACGCGATACGTTTCATTGAATTCCGAATATAATAACGCATTGCCGTTCGAACGCTCGCGTTTCTTTCGCACCGCGGCTTAATTATATAATGAACGAGATGGTTAGCTCGGATGTGTATTGATTACTACATTTACGATTAATTATTACCGTTGTCGAGTTTATTAATAGCATATCGGTGTTTTCATTAACCGTTCCTTCGTACGCAATCCGACACACCAATAATGGACGCCGGGCGTCTATTTTTGCGCGCGGATATTTTGCCCGATAAACACGTATTTATTAACATCCCGTTAATATCTCGAGCTTTTCAGCGGAAACAATGGATAACTGCGAGAGAGTGGCCGGTAACGGCTGTTAATCCGATCGCGGGCTCGTTAGCAATATCGTCGATCGCAAGCAACAGCACGGAGGAGCCTTTCAACTTGACCCGCTCGTGTTTTTTTTTTCCTTTTCAGCTCACGGGTTTCCTGCAGCAACCCGTGCCGTACAGCAGCATGTCGGAGGTGCGAAAGTACGTTGTCGCCAGATGGGACCCCGCCTACAAGAACTGCCTCAGCATCGTCCTGCCAGATGGCTCGCTTCTTCTGCAAGCCAGCAACGCTTACACGAGGGACCAGTGGTATCATTCGATATTATGGAAGGTACAAAAAGCTCGTTATCGCTCGCCATTATCCCCCGGTGAAAATCGATTGCCTTCGATCGCGTCTTAGCGTAGTTTTTTTTTTCACGTTCTCGTAAAACATTCTCGCGTTAGTCCACTGCATTGAGGAATTTAGTCGATTCAAACGAAATTCGTGTTTGGATGTGGCCAAATAAATGTTCTGCTTTTGAAAAACAAAGTTTGACTCCCTGAATCGAAAGTCAGAGAACCAAATTTTGGTTATCACCAAGAATTTTTGAGTCAACTAAATGGTTTTCTCAGTGCACTTTTTCAAAATTAAGAAACAAATGAGTACAGTTCTGTTTGCCATCCGAAGAGAAATTGATTGAGTTAGTTGATTTCAAAAAGAATTCCGTCAATTAAAGCGATCAAAGTATCATATGAAGGTACGGAGGGTTCGAAATTTTTTAAACTCCAGAGGGTGAAATCTTTTTTTGAATTTTAGCGTTCCGTTGAGAGTTTTGATAGCCTCTCGAAAGATTCTATCGATTATCCGCGAGAATCGGTGCGCTAAAATTTAAGGTAAAAAAGTTATGCCATTTTAAAGTTACGCAATCATGAAGTTGTACCCTTTTATATAGTGTTTTGATCGCTTTAATCGACGGAACTTTTACTAAAATCGATTAAGAACTTGAGAACTTTTTGGGGAGGGCAACCAGAACTTGGCTGACTTTCTTTAAATTTGAAAAAAAGTGGAGTTAACTTCGCAGAGGTCTGTCAGTAGCTTCGGATGCAAACGTTGATATCGAATATTCTTTTCAAATACATCGACCTTTCGATGCCTCTCTGACGCACGGAAAAAAAAGATGTAGTTCCCAAACTGAAAACTACCTCTCACCGGTAAAAATTAGCTGTCCACATAATACAGTTGAAATTTCGTTCATTTTCATTAATTCTCTTTGTCCCTGTACGTACGTTTTAGCTACCACAGATAAAAACTAGGCATGCTAATTAAATTTCAGTTGTATTATACATACACGGCTAATATAATTACTTTTTTCCCGACGGAAAACGCAGACAGACGGTTGCATTACACGTATACAATGCTTCGCTATACCGGGGGGCCGAAGTAGCGAAGAAGCGATAAGAGCGCGAGGCGAAAGTTCTCGATCGCGCGCATTCGGATCAAATCTCCGGATACGTCAGTATTTTATAGCGTTCGTCGCGAGCGGTATAATATCCGGTCTGGAAATTAATCGGCGGCCGCTCTCGTCGGGTAAATCGCGCGTCGGCCGGCCGACTATAACGATTGATTGAATTTTATTGTTTAAGGCGTTGTATCCCCGATGAAAACATCGTCCGTGTGCATTGTCGACTGGATGTCAATGACTCTCTCGCGCGAGGTTGACCTTATTCGATGGCAGACACTCTTCGTTTCGTTGCGATCTCCAATTTCGCGCAGTCGGGAACGAACGCACCGGAACTTTGACATTCAAACCCGAATAGCCCGAAGAACTCGTCCGTTAATGCCCCGACAGTTCGCGCTTGACAATCTGAATACATACTTGAATTCAAATATATTCAGAAAACAAATCTTTTTACTGTTCGCGTGATAATCGAGAAATTTGCTGTGCCAACAAGATACTTTTTCCCGCGAGAACTTGAATTATACAGAGAAAAAAATCATCTCCCGCCGCGAGAGAATACTTAATTTTATTTTAACGCGTCAAGTCTCTCTCTCTCCCGTCGATTTTCATGAAACCGGAGCGAATTATTCAAAGTTGACTCGCTCGCCCGCAGAAGAGCATCTTCAAGTACCAGCACCTGGTGTCCATGAGCACGCGGGAGGAGGTGATACTGCGCGAATTGCGCACCATGGTGGACTTCGCCTTGTGGACGCCGCTTCAGGACGAGAGGGTGGCGGGCGCCCCGTTGGAGGCCGTCGCCAAATTACTCGACGAACCCGTCGTGGATTCCGATTCGGACGGCAAGACCGAGGAGATTGTCCGCGATCGTAGAAATTGGGCGGAGGCCGTGCTGTCCGTGGTGGCACCTCTCTTGGAAAAAGCGGCGCCGCCGCCGGCACTCGCGCGAGTACTCGCCAGGTTGGCGCAGTTGCATCCGCGATCGCAGCTCGTCCCGGCGCTCGGCCCGGCGATCACGAGATGCCTCAAGCACACCGTTGACTTTGGCAAGTCGCCGGACATGAGGAAGTTGCTGCAGGTGGGCATCCGATGCACGTGACTTCTCATATATATATACCGAGTGTCACATGACATACTGTGCAAACTTAAGGAGCATGTTTCCGATGTAAATTAAAGTGGAAACTGTCCTACGAATATACGTGTCGAAACGGTTATCCATCTACAAGGATTTAAAGTTTATAAAGGATAGCATAATGTTTTGGAACATATTTCACTGAAAAGGGAGAAAATGAGAAAGAAAACATATAAATTATATAAATTATGCAAATTGACGTCCTTTGGCATTAAGGTAGTTTTCTCGTAGAGTGCGGTACTTTCATGTCCAATCAAGGGAGCCACTCATAAATTTAGTATTTATCAAGCAAAATTACGTTCCTTTATCTCACTATCTAAATAATAGATGTTAATTTAAAACGAAGTTGAGATAGATATATGCACACAATATTATTATTGTATTACAAATACGAAAATATTATTTTTTATTTTTCTTATTAATATTATTTTTATTATGATTTGAATTAGGCGAATCTAATGGAAATGCACGGAATAGAAAGAAGTATATATAATTATTTAAATATACGTATATATATTTCGAGTATTATTATAAGTTTATCAAGCATTTAAGCGAGTCTTCATATAATCTGCTTTTTTTATTTTATTTATACGTACTTCTTTATTATTACTTTTTTTCATTTTCTATTCTTAAATGATTTGTGTACAAAAAGGAAGAATCATTTCCCGCGAGCAATCAAATAAATAAATAAAAACCAGCTTGGTTGGATCAATCTGAGAATTGAATCTGAAAAAACCAAACTCTAATTTCTCCGTGCGGAAATACCAGGTGTAGAAGTATGAAACCTGAATTTTTTTGTAAAAATTACACGTCTGTTGTTACACGTCTCATCGTCAGCTATATTCAGCCAAACTTTGTTTTCTATGCATATTTCACGCACATACTCATTATTCTTATTATAACATTCGCTTTGGCACACAAAATGCAACAAACAAACACTTTGAAATATCGAGTGTTATTTATACGCGCAGGTTTTCGTCGCTGCTTTGTACGAGAACAATGACGGCGAACAGGCGATCAGGGATTACATCTCGTCGGTCCACGGGCCGGGAAGCGACTGTCCGCACCCAAGAGTGCTCCCCAATCTGGTGTCCATCTGCGTCGCGGCTATATTCCATAGGTGAGTTTTTCAGCCGAGTGACAATGAAGAGAGAAAGAAAGAACGGTTTGCAGGTTCGAGGTGTCGAGTCGCGTGTCATCGAACGAGGACAAACCGCCGTCGCTGCCGCCGTTACAATGTTACCTGCTCGTCCTGAATGTCGCGTAAGTCGTCACTAAAAAACGTTACGTCTGTCTCAAATCTGAGCGTTGCAGCGACGAACTCGGCTTTTCAGATCGGAGTACGCCGACTGGCGTCCGGGTCTCGGCGCCTTGTTGCAGCCCGTCCCGTTCCCGGAGGAGGCTCTGGCCATGAGGGACGTGCAAGAATCCGTGCTGATGTGCGTGATGGAACGACTAGCGAAGGACCCGAGATGCACGGTCCATCGCGTGCTGCTGCCCGTTAGGGAACCGCGTCCAGGCTGGATCCACATCGCCGCACCGTCCAGTCCAGCCTGTCCAGACCGCGGGGAGCTGTTCGGCGAGATGGTGAGTGCCGCGATCTCTCATTCTCTCCAGCTTTCTCTCTCAAAGAGGTTTCATTCACGGTTTTTCAACGAAAGAGACAGTCTCTCTGTATAAACTTGAATGTTCAGGAATTGTCTCACACGAAACGTAACATTTGTCTCGTTAATTTCGCGCACGTCTCGCTTCGCTCTATATTTGGGTCACATTTGGCTAAAGATATAAATATCGAGCGGAGGATAGATACGCCACTATCGCGCTTATCGGCGCAACCGAGACAGAATTTACTATACACGTGGAACGATTATTGCAGTCTCGCGAGAGAGAGTCCGGCTCTCCTAGCGATAACCCTGGAATAAGATCCGTCGTTCAGAAACAATTCATCACGGCCGGCGAATTATTCTCACGCGATTCGATCGGAAGACCCGTCTGAATATTCATGAATCGCCACGCAAGAGGCTTCAATGGGCCAGTATTGACAGCGTCCATTCCAATCTCGAGTATAACCGTGGAACTGAATCGCCGTCACCGCGCGGAATTAATGAGGTTTGCCGGCTGATTGCGGGCAAAATGAATGGTGCGCAGGAAGCGTTCGTCGCGACGGATGTTTTGTATCGGACGAATCCCATCGCCGTCAACTCGCGAATTCAGCGATAATGCTGTTAACATTGTCGCGAAATTTTCACGAATCGATCGGTCGTTACCACGTGGGAAAAAATTCGTATCAAGTTTTATAATATAAACATATGTACACGAAAGAATTATTCAATACTCGTATTGTCATATACAAATAAGAATATATAATCTTATATGAATATAAAACTTGCTTACCCATGAAGAAATTCTCTCTCTGTGTAAAAAATATTGGATATGAAGACTTGAATGAAATGAATTGCGTCGGTTCGAAGACATCTTGATTTCTATCCAATATCCTTTTCTTCTCAATTTGCAAGAATTATTTTCGAATACGATCTTTTTAATGGAACTATATAACATTTCTTTGTGTAAGCAGGTTTTATCTTCATATGAGATAACGAATATAAGCCTGGAATTTCTTCCGTGCGCAATATGTTGCTCGTTCGAGTGGATTACGCTCACGATAGAATTCCCCTTTTCCAACAGCTCACGACCCTGCTGGCGTGTTGCTGCCGTCGAAAGAGATTTATCGCGTCGCTGCTGAAACAAGCGGGCGACGATTGCATCTTGCTGGCGGTGCGGGGCTGCGACGCCGCGCAGGAAGCGCTCTGCCTGATGCTCGAGTGGCGTTTGTTGGCGAACGAGGAGGCGAGGCTTCAGATAGTCAACGCGCTCGAGTCCACGGAATCCGGGAAGGAGCGCTACGTCGCTCTCTGTCAGAGACAGAAGAACTTGCAAGAGCTGGTAAGCGAATCATTCGAGTCTCAGCGCCTTTGTGATCGATCGAACGGCTCTGCACTGAGAAATGAGTTTGGTCGGATCTACCTGACAATGGGCAATTAAACGCGCACTTTCGTCGAAGAGAAGCAAATTTGCTTTATCGGAACTAGAAATTTCGTTTCCAAAAATGCCGCTTTCGTTGCCTATTTCCAGCTAAATTGATTTTTCACTGTAGTCCGCCTGCTTTGCAATCGGAAAGACTGCGGAGTTCCGTTGAGATAAGGCCGTGAGTGTCTAACCACTTCCTACCGGTATCTACTTCCCGGTAGGCAGCAGAGCGTAAAGCAACGCCTCGCCGGAGCGTATATTTGAATAATGTAAAACCCACTTAATTTAACAATTGGAAAATGTATGAATAATTGTGCGGCCGTTTCTCGCCAGCAACAAAAGGGCGGACCGCGTAAACTGACGTTACCGGTACGAGCGACCGACGCCGACGTCGCCCTTTTGCTGGGCGGTCGTGCCCTCGGCAACCTCGAGTGCCTCAGTTTGGCCTTCACCTCTGTGACGTCCGCGTGCGCGGAGCAGCTGATCAAATTACCGGCGCTGAGGTACCTGAACCTGTGGGCCACGCAATTCGGCGACGCCGGCCTACAGATGATCAGCGAGCACTTGCAGAAGCTGCAGGTCCTGAATCTCTGCGAGACGCCCGTGTCCGACAAAGGCATCTCCACATTGGCCTGTGAGTATATCTCGAACGTGGAGGAACGGTAGACGGAGAAAGATAATATTGCTGCGACAAGACTTTCGGTTGGCGTAACCAAATTAGCGAATTATTCGTAATTAAAGCAGTTTTCTCGCTGGGATGGAAAATATTCTGCTGAGTGAATCTGTCCTCGTTGATTTGCTATTGGAATAAAATAGGGGTTGAATAAAGTAACTTCTTCTTTTAAGTTCAATTACAAGTTACTAACTAATTAAAAGTTGAGTTAAAATTAAATTAACTTGTTAAAGTTAAAATTTAATTATGCAAAACTATACACAGGGTGTCCCAAATTATTCTTGCTTCCCGTGGTGTGCAAGTAGGACGGGGTGAAACTGAGCAGAAAAGTCCTATCATTTTGCAAAATAGTTAGCGAGGAATGAATTATATTGTCCGAGCTAATGAACGCACGGGAAAGGGCATTACTTACTTACTTACTGCGCTCACTTACTCGCTCGAAAGAAAATATCGCCGATTGTGTTGCAGCATTAACCAGCCTAAGGAAACTGAATCTGAACAGCACGAAGCTGTCGGCGCAGACGTTCGAGTCGCTGAAGAAACGGCTGCCGGCTTTGCAGGAATTCGACGTTCGATACACGGAGGCCTGGTGACCCGAGGTCACGTCCAGCACCTCGCCCATCGACAGCGCCGATCGCGACGCGAAAATGAAGAAACAACGCTAAGGTGCTCGGCCGAAGTTTGGAAGGAACTCCGAGAGAGAAGTCGCCGATACGGAGAATGGCGCGCTATATCGAGCCGACGGGAGCGCGATGTATAAATTCGATCTCGTAGAAAAAGTGATCGCCGTAACGATTCTCCTTCGGTTTCCCAAGCCGAGTCTTTTGCTACAATACTGACCAGGATGATCGAGGAGGTTCCGCGAGTCGAGTCTTCGCGCATTCTCGAGGCTTCTTCCGGTTTAATCGACGATTCGTTCTTCCCGTAGGGTCATAGGGCAATAAAGCGCGCGTTAACGCATCTTCCATTTCCACTAGATATACATACGATATATATACATACGATCGAAGTGACGTTCGACGAAAAGTTTCTCCTCGGCTAACACGTGCGACTGTGACGTTCTCTTGCGAAGAATATCGATTTAGACGCGTCTCTTCCACGCCGCTGCCGCCGCCGCCGCCGTCGTCGTCGTCTCGTCGACAGGAGTCGTCGCGTTTCTCGAGGACATTCCAGTGCCGCAAATTCGAACGTTAGTTCCCAGGTGAGACTCGAACGAGCGGAGGCGGTCTCGTGTAGGACCGTGAAGGAGACGATCTTCAGAGTCGCGTCGTTCGTGCGGCAAGCCGCCTCAATATCGTTGGGACGAGACGAAGCAAACAGACGACGACGACTCTTTTTGAAAGCGATCCCACACCTGCGTTCTACGCGATCGAGGGTCGGTCTCCGTCGAGCCGCAGACTTACGTTTCTTGGTAGTCTCGGTGACCTCCTCTCCATCTACTTGTAGTCTTAGGCGAGCGGACCGTGTTTTCTAGACCGCTAAAAGCGCAAAATGCACTTTTACCCGATCTTCAGTCTTCGTATCTTTTTTATACTCGTGTATGTTACTTTTTTTTAACAATATTGCTTTCCGGTGGCGAGAGGTGAGAGATAGATTATCATAATTTGTTGCCGGTGGAGATATTAACCCTTAGCTGACACACGTCAAAATAATAATGTACGGGCTATAGGGGGTATTTTGGACCCCAGCGAGAAAAAATGTGTATAATTGTTTTATTTATCAATATTGGGTCAAGCCTCGACTAATACTAGGTGATGCCACAGAACCAAATTTGGCGCGCAGCTATAAAAAATTTGCGTTCAAAAACACTCTGGGGTACTTTTAACCCCGTGTGTCAGCTAAGGGTTAAAGGTATCCACTCAGGTATTCGGATGTCTGATTATCCGAGATCGATCCGTACTGTTCAGGTAACCGGGATAATTTATATTCAAGTTCCGACCAGAATCGAGATCCGGATTCGGAACGTCTAGAAACACTGTAATCCCTTTCTCACAGTGTCGATTGGTTGTCCCAAAATTTCGATGCACAGTCATCCCGGGCGGCTGTCATCTCGCGTCTTGATAGTTCGTAAATTAACACGTTGAATGTCGCGCTAACTTTCATTGATCGTCTGATAATTACGTCATTAAAGATGCAGTAAATAAATACGCAAACACACACATGTATAAAAGATGTCCTTTAGACGTCGTATTATCTAAAAGACGTTATTTGTGAAACTATAATTCAGGACACATGTATCTCTTACTTCGTTTCATTAGCTCTTTATTGTCTATGCAAGTTACTTTTTAGAATGCAATTATATTTTATATACAAGAAGGCACAGTAATATCACAGTCGTTGGTCACCGATGACCCTCACGACGTTCAATGTGTCAACATCTTTTCACGTAAGATTATTAAATATTGAAGAGAGATCTGAGTTACTGCAATCGTGTCTGCTTGATCGACTCTGTCACGAATTTAGATCCGACTCTGGCTTCGGACTTCACATTTATCCTTTATCCGAATAATCGGATATCCGGATAGAATATTGGATACCCACGTATTGCCGTTCGATTTTCATCGATTAAGCGCGCGCGTGTTATCATTCGTTGAACGATGAAGTTGTTTGGATTTCTGACGTGTCGCTAAAAGACTCTCTCTCTTTCTCTCTCCGTCGACAGAGTGCGAGTGACGTCAGCGAAGAAAAAAAAAATTAATAAATAAACGTTATCGCTGGCGAATAATTTTCACGCAATGAAATTCGCATCATCGGGGAGCGATGGTGTTATCGCGCTGAATAAGTTAGTTTGTAGTCGGGCAGGTCGAGGGACGGTTCGTCGAATCATCGTCCACTGGAATCGACTTCGGTCGTAAAGCCTTGCCAGTGATGGGTAACGAAAACCGTGACGATGATGATACCCGTAAAAAAACTTTTCGTATATAATTATATATAATCAGACACACAATTGTATAAAATTATATATAATTACATATAATTAGATGTACAATTATATATAATTAGATATAATTATATATAAGGCGTCGTATGTGTGTGTGTGTGTGTGTGTGTGTGTGTATGAAATTTGTCCATATATGAAAATATATAATTATATAGTGGTGAAATTATGTATTTTTACATATGGACATATTCTGTACATAATTAAATATGGGAAATTTTTTCGATGGGTAACAACGACGATAATGCTTATTACCCGTGATATTCGACTTCGAAGACTGTTCCCGAGCGAGTGTCACACAGCGCTTAGCTGGGCCGCGGTCACCGGCCGCCGAACCGTGAAAAAGTGTCCTTCCGCGAGGGACACGTATTCCCGATCCACCCCCTGTTTTCCGTTCTCGAGGCATGCCCAACTGCCTTAATCAGCGAGTTCTGAGCGACCCACTGCCACAACGCGCGCGTCGCGTCAGCGAACGCATTTTACTTTAGAAGATAGAGCGAAGGTTCTCGAGAGCCGCGTTATTCTTTTTTTTTTTCAAGAAAAGAAAATAGTCGTTGTCCTATGTATATTCCGGCCCAGGATTGTGAGTACAGTACTGCCCTGCGAAACCTAGGCGCCGGGCTGGAATATACATAGAACAACTACTGAAAATAAGCGGCTGCGCGCTTTGCAGATCTAAGCTGTCAAAAGTGGAGCTTCGAGTCTGCGGAGTTGACGCGCGATGCATTTCGTTCCCCCTCATGTAAATAGATAGATAAGCGAGAGACACTCCGTGTCTCCCCGCTCCTTCTCTCCCTCCCTCACTTCCTTGAAATTATTACCACGTAGATTTTAATAATTTATTCTAGCTAGAAAACGTCGTATTTATATATATGAGAAACAAAAATATAATATAACATAACTTACATGTATATCGCACACAATTCAGCTCGTACTAGCGTGAACACGTGTTTAGGGGATAGTCGATATCTCGAGTTTAGAACGCGGGCAGAGGTGAGGAGAGACAAAAAGAGGACGCCCTTCGACGTCGAAGGGCCGGCTGCCACGGCGACCGATTAGTTACGTAATTTCGTCTCGATTATTGTAAAAGCCGCAAGGGAACAAGCATTGTAAGAAGACTGTTAACGTCAATTTCGATAAGGATCATTAACTTAGGGAGTTGCGATTATTCATTAAATTCGTCAGCGTGTTCTGTGAGCGAAACATAAATAAATTCGAATTTAATACCTCAACGCGCCTCCGTGCCGTCGTTTCCCATCATCAGCCTCTTCACGATTCTTCCAGCACACCCTGTTTTCGATTCACACGATTTACCCAGTTTACCGGATTCAATCTTTGCGGATTTTCATTTTTGAGTCAGCCACGCGCGCCAATTTTACTCGTTGTCTCCCGCGAGAATAACGAGGCTACCCGGGACAAAATGTTTTGAGAAAGCCGATCGTCGTGATCCTCGGTCCTCGAATGCACTGGTCGCTGATTGGGCGACGACAATGGTTCGCGATTGGCTGCGGACGCTTCCGTCCTCATTGTCGACTGGTGTACGTCGCTGATTGCGTTTCGTTCCGGTGCGGAGCAAGCCTGTCGATGCGCGTTGTTTATCTTATGTCGGCTCGACCATCAACATCGGTTGCAAAGCCCAATCTTCCCTCTCTTTCATTGTAGGTTATCATTACTTGATCATAAATCATAGTAAAAATCCAAGTACTGCCGCAAAATATCGAGAGCGAACATGGTGTGATATACGTTCCCAATTACCACAGTATGATCAGAAAGAGGAACATATGTCCGGGTAGAATTTTTATTTCGACATACTTCTGACCATTGTGGAACGTGTCCATGAATGTTTTACTCCGATCTTATGACTGACTAATATAGATGACAATGTAAACGCATGAAGGAAAAAGTTCGGCAGAAAATAAAATTTAAATGTTGGGTAAAAAACTTCATGCCCCCTCTTCAAAATATATACAAATATCTTTTCATAATTTGTTTTATTATCACAAAAAAAAATACACGGTGAAACGCAAACATTTACCAGATTGTTCATCGGGATGGTTATTCTAAATGAGCCTGTAAATATTAATTTTCTTCAGAATATGTTAAATTATTAAGAAATTACTGAGCTTTGCAGATTTGTTTTACGTGTATTTGGGATCTTCAATTGTACAGCAATGTCGTTTACATACAACATACATGAATATCCTTATTCTATTACTATATGACTTAAAATAATAATTCATAATGAAGAGATTATAATAGCATATTCGCGTTTTTCACAAAGTTTTATGGGAAATTAAGAAATATGGACCGAAGAGGGATACCATTCGCATGTGACTGCGTTTCCGGGTTTCATCCTTAATTACGAAGATACAAACAAAACGAAAGTATCTATTTAGGCATTTCAACGAATCGCAACAGCAGGCTATCTCACAAAATAAAAATACGTAGTCTTCCGCTCGATCATGCTCAGAGACTTATTCTCAACTCAAAAGGACTTTCTCCTCCTCAATTCAATACACATGAAACTCAATTTCATTATTACACAGACTGGCATATATACTTGAACACACACAGTGCCTACGACTTTCAAAAGTATACACATGTATGCATACGGTCAAAAATAGTAGTATCCTTAGCAACATAAGTGTTAAGGATATCATGACTGTCCATGTGCACGAAGAAAAATTGTACGGTGAGGTAAAAAGAAGTCAATATTGTTTTTCCGATAATGCATAACGATGAAAGCCACTCGCCGATCGTATGTTTCGTTGAACAAAACAACAGCATTAAACGGCCTAATTATTGCTACGCCATACATGTGGATGAAATTAACTAGATACGTTTGTTGAAAGAATGAGCAGTACTATATATAAATCTACGAAAGTGTGCCTCACGTGATTCGGTCAGAGCCGTTAACTATAGTTTGAAAAAGAAACTATATCACAGACGAAGGAGAAACAGAGAAGCAGTGCGACGGTGACGACGACAGCAGTATCTACCAAGTCTTAGCTGCAATGGCTCTCTGCATTAAAACATTCTTGCTTCGCTGCTTCATGCGCTCAATGAAGTACTCCTTGCCTTCCAGGTCGGCGAGTCCAACCTCCTCACTCTGGCAACAAACGAGAGTTAGTTGGCCCCTGACTCGAGTTTCCTCGCGCGCGCGTGGCTGATCATCATCATCATCATCACCACCGTCATCATTGTCATCAACTATTCCTTCGCTCATCATCATCCGGATTATCATGATCATCATGAAGAAGACTGCCTATTCATTCGCGAAAGCCTACGCGGAACCTAACCAACCTTGTTAGCTGTGTCGCCCCCCTCTCCCTCTCCCCACCTCTCATAGTCATCATCGTCCCTTTCTTCGCCCTCGCTCAAGGGTCCGGCTTGTCTCTTGTTGGGCGGTACAGTCGAACCGCCGCTACCTTGCTGATGTTCGACGTCGTCGCCACCTTCGAGCATCTTGTTTATCTTTTCTTTCGCCTCGTCGACCTTTCGCATCGGATCGGGCGAGTAACTGCGATCGCTGTAGCGGTCGCGCGACGTCGCGCGTCGGTCTCGAAAGTCTCGTCTGTCGCGGAAATCGCGGAAGCCCTGTTTACCGTGGAAGAATCTACCGCCACGGTTACCGCGGCCGCGACCGCCACCACGATTATTGAAGCCACCGCCGCGTCGATTGCCGAAACGATTGTTGTGTTGATTGTTGTAGAAGCGGTTCCGGTTCTGGAAATTGTTGCCGCCACCACGGTGATTCGGATTGTTGAATCCTTGAAAGCGCGGCTTGTAGTACGTACCGCGATTATTATACGGCCGAAATTGCCTCTTACGATAGTAACCCCTGTCGCCCGACCTACTGCGGCTGCGACTTCTCGTATACGATCTAGATCGTGACCTTGATCGCGATCTGCTGTACGTGCCTGAAGGCGATCTGCTGTACTTTCTCTCGTAACTCCCGGATCGTCGGTTCGAATACGATCGCGAGCGGCTTCGTCTCGGCGATCGAGACCTCGACGATCCCGAGCTGGAGGCGCTGCGGGATCTGCTGCGAGATCGCTTCGCTGGACGATCTCGGCTTATTCTTTTATTCACCCCGCCGCCTCTGCTGCTCGATTCGCGTTTCTTCGGGGTGTGCCGATGCTGACGCTCGGCTTCGCTGTCGGAATCGGTTCTCGGCCCTTTGGCTTGGCTTTGACTCTTCGTCGACGGTGGACGCGGTGGTTCCGGCGGATGTCCGCTATTCTGCCCGATTGGTTGGAACTTGCCACCCAAATTGTTGCTAGAACCGAACTTAGGCGTCGCTTGCGGCACGGACAGCGATGGGTCCTTGTACGACTGGAATTTATTTTGCGGCTGTGGCGTAGGGTACTTGACGGGCGCTTGCTTTGGAATCGGTGGCTCTTTCGGCAATGGTGGCGGAGGTGTCGGTGCGGACATCGGCTGTGCTGGCGTTGCTCTTTTCTCCGCAAGCTCGCGTTGCATTTGTTTACGTATATTCAAAGACTTCTCGAGGGCCGCGCGTTGAAGTCTCTCTTCTATCTCGTTATCGTCATCATCGTCGCTGTCCACGAAAACGTTGGATTGCAACTTTTTGCTGTCCGGTACATCTTGCCACTTTTGCGAAGGAACGTCCTTTTGTCTGAAAGCACACGCGTGTGTGAACTCGTATAGTTAAGCGGATATTGTGCAATACTAAATATTATTGTATTTCCCGTACTTGGCGCAAATTCTTTGCAATGTACGCTTTTAACGAATCTTACTTAACGAGGAAACTTTATCAATTGGGACGTGCAAATCCGAACCAAACAGTTTGTAGAGCGAGAGCCCTAGGTGCAAAAATAAAATATTAGCTATAGATGGCCAGCCGTTCCAAAATTGGCAACGAAAAGAGATTTCAGCATCACACGTATGCCAGCAGAGTGTAGCAAGACCGAAGCGGCGTAGAGACTGCCTGCGAAGTCGTAAGTCCCTTTTTTCTTTCGTTAACATCATAACATCATTTTTCATTGTTTCGAGGGGCATTATGATTAGACAAATCAATTTGGGAATAGTCGAAATTTATCGATATTTCATGCGGTACGAGTTTGCCGAAGAAGAATATTAATTGGTAATTAATTTTCCCTTACATAAATACAGAGTGCGGCCCTAGAATCCGAACAAGTTTTTTTTCTTCAAAAAAAGGCCATTTATTTAAAATATGTTTAGCGTAATTATTTAAACATTATTATAAATATCATGCCACTCACATTATATAACAGCATAGTACTTTTAATCAGAGTTATTTGTAAAAAGTAACGCATAATTTATAACGCCATTACTGTTATAAGTTAGTTTTTCAATGGTAACTTTGCCAATCCAATATTTTTCTTGTCGCCCGAGATAAAAGTTAACAAACTTCGGTGGAGGCAAACGACAAAACACACAATCGTCAGTAAAACAGTGCGTCAAAAAACAACGAGACAAGAAATAAAACGAACAAAGAACACATTGTAGATCATCGGGCTTAATCCTTTAAAGTGCAGTTTTCCTCCCGCTTATTTTTCATCAATTTTGGGATTTGTAGGGTCGCTGATCACGACGAATCATTATTGAAATATGTTTTAAATCTAAGATGGCAGATCCAATATAGAGGAACGAAATTGCAGCGAATCAACCAAATTATTTCGAATTTGGTATCCGAAAGTTTTTAGGGCCGAATCTGATTACGAATCTTGAGTCAAAATAGAGTATTTCCTAAAATTCAAGATAATGGATCCAATATGGCCGACCATAATTGCAGAAACTCAGCATAAGCAAAATTTTGTCTATGCTGTAGATTGTATCATTTCCAAAAAAAAAGCCCTATATGTAAGTTTTAACACCTAAATTCGGTTCTAAAGTCGCTGGAAAATATATGTTCTCTAGAGAGAGGGAGAGAGAAACCAGTCCAAATATAACAATGAAAATCTGAAAGAAAAAAGGTGGGAAGTATACTTCCCACCGTGCCTTTAAGGGAGGGAGAAGACGCCAGCATATATGGGCTCGCATCATTGTCCAAAACTTCGAATTATTAGTTATTAGTACTTAATTAGCGTCAAAAAAGCAATTTTTATATAAATTCCATTCGATTGTGTTGAAATGGATGTTGTACCAGCTTAACAGACATGAAAAATATATCGTTATTTCAGAAATTATTTTGCGATTCTGCATGACATATTGAACAGACATCTCAGTTTGTTGTATATTTCATAAATTTCGGGATTACGAAATTATTATATTTATTGGATATAATTAAGAAATACAGCTATATGTAAGAAATGTATTCTGTCAGAGCTCGGCGGAAATTGTACATTTCGGCTGATTATCAGCTGGCTCCGCCGCCCTGTACCATTCCTTTTACCTCATTGCTCCGCATGCAGTTCAAGTACTATCGTTGATGCATTTTTTTAAATTGATATTTTCAGTAATTTCCTAGTCCATTGAAAATTGAAACAACTCTTTATAACTCAGTGCTGGGAATCAAATGCCCTTTTCAGGGGCGACGACTCTCACTCGCTCCAAGTTCGAGCTACCGATTGTTCTACCTCAGGAACGTCCCTTCGCATGAGACACATGCTGGGTACCTTCTACCAAACTGTCATAAAGATATTGTTTGCAAAGTAATTGTTATTTTTATAAATGAATAAAGACGAACTAGCTGAGAATCGGCCGCAACTTTTGCCGAGCTCTACTGTATGTGACGTCATAACCCAGTACAATCGTCGCAGAGCCTTAACGGCTGTTTCAATTATTCTAAAATACCTTATATATAAATAATGGAATCTGATTGCTCACCTAGCAGCTTGCGCAGCCTTCCACTTAGCATTCAATGCGGCGGTATCTAGCGTGGGAAGCTTCGGTTCTGGGTGAATTAATTGGGATTCTTGTTCAAATATGTCGGTTAACGGCTTCCTCTGGATTTCTACAAGGGATAACGACACTTGATCGTATTGTTCATTTAGTGTACAAGCAACACTTCGATAAGCACCTTTTCTCTGTTGCGCGGTCATCGGTACCCTAGGTTCTCGTTCATGATACGCCTTCGAAGCTTCGTCTCTCTCTCTCTCCCTCTCTCTGCGCAGTTCTTCCTCCCTGCGCGAACTCTCAGCGAGCTTCTCCGCGTTGCTAAGAGGGGAAGGTATGTCATTATACTGTGCTACATACCTAGTAAATATAAAAACACAAGTAGAATATGATATCTGACGGCCGCGCGATTTCCGTTCAATTGCGATAGCTGATGACGTTAAAATAGTGTAAATGAAAAGTACGTTATACGGCAGGAAATTAAGTTAAATTTTAAGATGATAAATTTGTATTTTATAAAAGAAAAAAAACCTGAACTCAATACATATTATGAGAAAATTCCAATAAAGATTCCAACCTTTTTAGCGCCGCACAGTCTTTCTCAACTTTCGCGTAATAAGCATTAAGCTTGGATTCTAATTGCTCCAAATCCGGTAAAGACGATTTTTTCAGCGCTTCTAAATCTCGTTCAAGTTTGTCCTTGTTTTTACGTTTTTTACGCTCTTCCTTCTTCTTCTTCTTTCGACTCTTCTTATCCTCTTTTTCTTTATCCTTCCCTTTCTTCTCTTTCTTCTTCTTCTTCTTCAATTTCTCGCTTTCAGAATGTTTCTTTTCCTTCTCCCTTTCTCTCTTCCATCTTGCTGTCTCTTCCAGAAACTTCCTTACCTGAATTCATACAAAACAATTCTTGTTGTTACTTTAAATTTCACATCTCGAAATGTAGCTGCTGAGAAAGCCTGACAGAGTGAAACGATACTTACCTTATCCTCGTAATCGGAATCATCCTTGGTTTGTTCTAGAAACTTGCGTACTTTGATTTCATAGTCATCCATTTTCTCGCGAGTGTTCGTGGTGTAAGAAGTTGGCGCGATTGTATCGTGGGTGGTGGTAGCTGCAGCCGGAGGATTATTATATTGTGCCATTCGCTTGCTAAGCGGAGAAAGTGAGCTACGGTGATCTTTCTTATGCTTGCGTTTGCGATTAGGCGAGCGAGAGACGGATCGTGAACTTCCAGATGACGAAGAGCTGCTGGAGTCCGAACTTGAAGAGCTTGAAGATCCGCTGGATGAAGAGCTCGAGCTGGAACTCCATCTCTGTCTTTTCTTTGATCTAGATTTCCTCTCCTTCTTGCGCTTCTTCTTATCCTTTTTATTTTCCACAACATCGTTTTCGGCTTCAAAGCTCTTAAAAGTATCCAGAGGATTCAATGATGCTGTAAGAGTCTTAGATTTTACATACTCGATAGAATTCCGTGCTTCTTCGTGGTATGGAGCAATAGCCAGACAGTTTTCGTACGCCTTCTGAGCATCTTCGTACTTCTTCTCATCTTCGTAACTGCGGCCGAGCGCAACAAGAGTCTCCGCCATATACTTACGAGCATTTACATGTGTTTGATTTAATTTCAGTGCTGTCTCAAAGTCGTCGATCGCCTTCTTGAAACTTCCACTATTTGCATATCTATAATAGAAGGTGAGAATTTTCAATACATTTGTTTGTGCGCACACACTAAATATATATTTGTATCTTATATTGAGAATTTTAACACTATGCCGTCCGGGGACACCATGTTGGTGTCCCGCGAAAACTATCGCGCAAAGGCCGGCGACACCACGTTGGTATCGTGCGCAAAACTATCACGCAAAGGCCGGTGATAGCACTGTGCTGCCGTTTGTGTTCTGATTGTGTACTGTTGGTGTTCTGTTTAAGTAACAATAAGTTACAGATATCATGATTCGATCGACAGACTTTCCGGTCAGCTAAAGCAACGCTAGCTAATACAAATTTCCGAAACCGACAAACGAAAACGAAGAAAGTGCCATGTATGTTCCAAAAACAAAAAAAGAAGGACAACAAATTTAATGTGTCAGTCTTGTGGAGTCGCGTTACACCTCGGAGATTGTTTTGCTTCGTATCATCTAAAAGAGAAATACTAAGTACCCAATAAAATATTAATAAATAAATAAATACAAAAAAATGTTACATTTATTTACATATATCCTCGAAATTTCATGAAAATAGCGGGACAGGATTGAAAAGTAATGAGAATTGACGATTTATGATCTCCCGAAAACCTCGAAAAACCGCCGGCGTCAAACAAAAAAATCCTGATGAAATGTGCGGACGGCAGTGTTAATAGGAAACGTACAATGCTCCTCGGGCGACTAAGCCTTCGACGTTGCGAGGATCAACAGTAAGTGCTTTATTGAGGCACTGAAAAGCTTCAGTGTGACGACCAGCCTTGAAATGATCTATACCCTCTGCGACACTTCGGAATGCCCACTTGCTCGCTTGTGCTTGTCTCAACTCAGAAGCGTATTCGTTAGGTGGAAATCTTTCTCTGCGCATCAAGCAAAATTGTTCAAAGTTTAAACATACGCTTACATTTCTTTCCATTAATATACAGTGTCTGAGAAAAATGATTTTTTTAAGGAAATTGCTCGACGAAAAGAGGAGAGAATAAAAGATAAAAATACCGTATCAATATAGTCGAAAACATACACATATTTAGTTAGATGAAACGTTAAAGAATCTATTTAAAGACACCCATGTTCAAATTTCATGACATTATCTAAAATCTCATAATGTTCAAATGTTCAAATTTCATGACATTACATAAAATCTCATAAACTTTGCGAGTGTCCGACGTGCGGTGTTTATGTTTACATAACGAAATATATATATATTTTTTTATTAATTTAAGTACTGTCAAACGCTTACGAATCTGTTTTACGTTGTCTAAAGCTGAGCGTTACAATGTTTTTTTACATTTAGTGAATATGCAAATATTCACTAGATGTGTTCGTGTCTAGGAAACAGTCGAATCACACGCAGAATATACAGTGTCTGATGTCCGCTCCTGTGCAGGTAGAACTCATAAAAAACTATAAGAAAAAGTTTTGTATTGATATGAAATTGTGGTCGTCGCAGCGCATCACGTGCATTCAATCGCTATTTTTAATTCATATCCCAATAATTATCGTGATTGTTTGTAAAATATAGAATTTTCCGCACAGTTTGAGGAGTTCTATCCTCGCACAAGCGGACGTTGCGTCAGACAATCTGCATATATAAAAATGTTCTAATTACACATACATCAAAGAAAACAGTGGCCACACCGAAAATTTTTATCTGCTTAAATATAAGTTTCCTAAACCATGTTAAGATTCCGGAATAGTCAGCCATGAACACAGTTTAAAACAACATATACTAATAAAGTGCAAGCGCTTCGAAGCGTTTCTTCTTCACCTTTTGGATCCGAATAAAAGAAGAAAGAAAGGAGAAACGCTTCAAAGTATTTGTAGCGTTTTCTGGACCGCACTATCATACGCATGAAAAAGTATTGACAGCGAAATTTTGTATTGCCTGTTATTTCCTTATTATTTGCTCAATTAATTAATTGTGCAAGTGCGACTTGTTACATATTTATTAAACCCGTAAAAATGGACGAAAACCGAGCTTACAATTTTACACATGACGGCCTATTTTCCAACAATTATAAAACCATGCGTTTTCCTAACTCGTGAAAATTTTCCTAATCCATGAAAGGGCCTTATATTACATGTCATTTTATTGACTATTTATTGACTGTCAGAAAGGAAAAAAGAGAGTTTTGTTTTATACCTGCTTCATATTCAATATCTCTTTATTTACAAATGACACAATATTTCTCATTATACGTGTCATTTCTCGCCTATGTCACGAATCCAATATGGTCACAGCGACTACTCCGGAGCCCTAATGGCTTTTTCACTCCATTTTACCTCCTACCTATTACCACCTCCAAGATCATTTTGTCCAGAGATACCTTATATAAGACATCTTACCTCAAGCCAACCATGTTGGAGTGATTCTCTTGTCCGAGACCGATTAAATCGCACAGATATTTTATGTTGTTTGGATTGTTGAAGCCAGTACTATTCTCCAACAGCGTTTCATAACTCTGTCCTTTGTTGTCCATTGCTTTCCTATACCACAGAGAGAACACCTAGTTATCAAATTTATTAAAGATCGTGATGACCTTCGACAAAAAAGAGGAAACCAAAGCTACTTCGTTAACGGTAAAACTAAAGACTCGATAATCATGACAGCCGAATCCTCGTGATTCCTTTTGGCATAATGCCTATACGATCGTGCATATGCGTCTCTTTGTCTCTTCGATCGTCGTGCCACTTGTCTTTGCTTTTTCCGTTTTTAGTACGTGCAAACATGTCTCGTGCGCGCACTATCCATTTCTGTCTCTTCATACACACATACACTTATCATTTAATTATTCCTGTACACGATGATGTTCTAATTCTAACTCCTCACTTCGATCTGCATGTATTATTCAGAGATACGATACTAATGCCGAAAAGTGCCTTTGTGGCCAATCTTCCTCGATTGCATAAGATTGTTATGCACTTCTGGTATTAGAATCGTTCGTAATCTACGTTTGTACCGTTAAGAAGCAGCAGGGGTCCGAGATAGGGATACGATGTAAAAGGTTGATAAGATTCTTTTATTACCAGATAAATTTCTTAGTTAGGAATTTATATTGGTACACAACCTCATTATTATATAAACTCGTCTCTCACCTTTCACGTACCGCTAAGACGTATATTTCTAGTATTTCGCATATCACATTCGTAATCAGAGATTTTATCTCAACATAAAATCACACGGCCTATCATCGATCGATGGTGATTTCGGTTTTATAAGTTTTTTTTTTTGGTGCGATAAAATAAATTGCATAGCCCTAGAATAAGTTGGGAGCCACGTCTATTTTATCTTCCATACAAGTTGACCAAAAAAATTTTTTTTAGATGTACACTTTCGCCTGTTTGCATTTTGTGGTGTCAATTTGTTATCAACATGACATCACTTTTTTTTATTTGTCAATATAAGCTGTAAGTTTAAATGAGAGGCATTATTATGACGAGGCGCGATTCTTTTGAGGCTTAAAGGTAAAAGGTTTCTGGGTGATTAAGATTTGAGTTGTTTGGTCTCTGCTTGAAATCTTACAAGTTTCTATACAAATTAATATTCTCCACCTTACCTTCACAAAGAAAAAAAAAATGATCACACGAAAATACGGATACCTCTTGCCATGATACAAAACGATTTGCAAAGAAACTTTATTAGTGTACATTTCAAAAAGAGCACAGTCGAAACATACATGTGGATATACGGGTATATATTGATTTGATACCCTAAGAGACCAAACAACTTGAAATCAGTGTTATACCTACCGTATGCTGCATTCATTCTGATTGTTCAAAGGCTCAACATCTCATACTGGAAATTCAACCTCAAAAGACATTGAAGTCATTTGCGCCATAGTCTGGCTGGTGCTTTGAGAGTAACATATCGCAAACGTAGATAGAATATGTGCGCAATATATAGAGCCACGTCAACCAATGCTCAAGGTTTGAATCATTTGTATCACATTAGAAATTCATCATCATACTGACTATTCAACTTTTATGTTACATAGAGTGTCTGGCACCTAAATTCATAAAAACGTGTAAGAAGAATCAAATCTAATTTTATCTAATTTTGTTAGTATCACAGTGCTTCTGTTAAAGTTCGTCTTTGTCCTCCCACCATGCTATTATCCTTACCTTCATCTTATATAATGAAAAAGTCGATGAAATTATGAAAATTGCGCACGCGCACGCATACAAGCATGTGCGCGCACGTATATACACGTACCAAGTTTGACAATATATGGGACCCACTACAAAAATGGATCCAGGACTTAAGGAGAAAAAAAAAAAAAAAAATATATATATATATAAACATATATCCGAAGTCACTTTTATTTTAAGTTACAGCTATTTTTGTTTCATCTGAACCATAGTCCTCATACACATGTAGAATTTATATGCATCCTCGAAAATAGTTAACATTTGAATAAATAATTTGACAACTGTTATATTATGGAAATTTATTCGAATCAAGAAGTGATAGACATACGTCCAATATGTGATACACGTGGACTTGATAAAATCAATATGGTTGAAATAAGACGCTTGTATATGTAAAAATTTCTTAATGGCATCTGTTAAATGATAAAACATTTCAAAGGACAGATCGTCTTGGAGATACTACTGCACTTAAATAGTAAGTTTCAGAGTTACTAACTGACAATATTGAAATGCTCCAACGACATATTGAATAAGATTGTCAAAAAATTTAACGAATATTTTTGCGTGGAATTTGTGAACAGGTGGAAAGAGTTTATATTAAAACAGTGCTGAGATTATTTCGAAAAAACAAGGAAGTCATTTCGAGAATTTTCTTTAAAAATAAACAATGTTAGAACATTGTTTATTTAATATAAAAATATTTAATATAAAAATAGCCTTAACTTGGAATAAAAGCAATTTTAGACGTACATTTATAT